>NC_137232.1:26846199-27001199 GCF_949987685.1 Ammodytes marinus | reverse complement strand
TGGCATTTTGGAGAGATTTAATGCTAGTGAGCTTTACAAAAGGTACCTTAATAGCTGTAAGGGTTTAATGATCTTAGTAAAGCTATGTTTAGAAAGTATAGACACATTTATATTTATTATATTTATATAAAAAATTATGTATTAAGTTCCTTTTCCTGCAGTTGCTTTGGGTTTACGATGCACTGAAAGTTACTGTTGGTGTCAAGTTTGGGTTTAATTTGTTACTAGAGTAGGCCCATATGTGGCGCTTCCATCTCCTCCATTCCACAGGTCCGCTACTGTATAGTTGCGTGTCTCACCTTTTTCCTTCCGCATGCACTTTACGATTTCGCCAGTTGTTGTTTCTAAATTGCGAATTTCCTGGTTTGTCGCTGTCTGACTATTGCGGCATAGTCCGCCGTTGAGGGAAATACAGTGAGAGTGCATGGCGTGCAGCTGTTCAATGAGGATATTTTTTCCGATTCAAATCATTGTAACATTTTAAATTAATATACCTATGTGGCGCTATTGTAGGTTAGTTGTGAACGAATATGTGTGGGAAACCCTGCAGTATCTTCGTTTCATGTTAAATCAGTGTCACTTGTCATTAATTGTATATAAAAACTCTTCACTTTAATACAGCGACACAATATGGATATCTCCCACAGTGTTTCTATCATAAACTCACTCTTAGCTCTCATTCCCTCTCAGCCAATCACTGTGGGCATAGAAGGTATGAACATGACATCATCCATAGCAACAGGGTCAACACCACCCTCTAGTCTTAGCTAAGGAGTCCCTCCCATTCCTTAGTAAAAGTTGATCTTATCAGCTTTGTGAATAGGTTTTAAGAAATTACTCCTTACTAAGAACTTTTAGTGCTCCTTAGGAGTACTCTTAGCGCTAAGATAAAATGTTTTGTGAATACGGCCCCTGACCTCACATCACATTTACTTTCTGCCAGAGAATTAGACGAGAAGATTGATAGCACTCTCATATCTATATCTGTTGAAAGTAAAGCTAGCAGCCAATTTGCCTAGCTTACTGCATGACTGGAAATAGTGGGAGGGAGGGAGACAGGCTCAATCCAGACATTACAAAATCCACCTACCAGCATCTTTAATGCTCCTTCATCATTTGTAATTCTATGTAGAGAATTTTCTTTTTTTTCCACTTCTTTCTTTTTTTTACAAAGGGGCTTTGTGTCAGAATATTTCTTGGCTTTTTTTGGCAACTGAAAACAAACAAGTGTTTTCCCAGCAACCTGTTGAATTATTAAATGATTAAAAATGACTATTAAGAACACCGACAATGTACGGACATTTTCAACAACAGTCTTCAGTTTGAATGTTGCAGACGAGCGTCTGAAAAAGTCTGACATGTCAATGGAAAGACTAAAGAAAGAAAGGTTTTCATTTTACATAGTAGATTGGATGCAGCAATGGATTGCTTTGGCCAATTGTGTTCATATTGTGAGACAGTTACAGGTTCCGCTGCAGGGTCTAGTAAATACAGGTTCAGTCTTAGTTAGGATGCTGCAAGCCAATTTCACTTTGGCATGACTGAACCTTGGAAAGCGGCTCTATAATGTAAAGAAATATATGACTGAAAAAAAAAATAATAATAACTTTACGATTACTGTATTATTATTATAATCATAACAGACCAATTTACCGTTGTGCCCATGTTATCTACAGAACTGTTTATTCATCTGTGTTTGAAAACAGAGTGTAACACACTGCCCATTAGCAGCACAAATTCTGGTAAACACTGTGTTCTTGTGCGAGTGATTGTGTATAAATATGTGCTTGTGTGTGTTTGTCATTGGTTATTTATGTGTGTGCAGTTGGTTTGTATGTGCACATCTGTTTGTCACTATAAATGGGTCGGTGTGTATGTGTATGTGTGTGTGTGTGTGTGTGTTTTGGTTGTTGATGCGGGAGGCTTTACTTGCCCCCTTAGAGTATTTCCACCCATGAGAAATAACCAAAGCCTTTTCCATCTGGCCAAATGTTAGCTCAAGGCGTCTGTTTGTGTGTGTGTGTGTGTGTGTGTGTGTGTGTGTGTGTGTGTGTGTGTGTGTGTGTGTGTGTGTGTGTGTGCATGTGTGTGAGTGTGTGTATGTGTGTGAGTGGTTGTGCATGTGTGTGTGTGTGAGTGCATCACTGTGCTGTTTATCAAAGCCAGTGCTGGCTCCACTGTTTTGCCACTCTCTCATGGCAAATCAGCTTTAAATATTCTCCCTTGTTACTCAGTCACACCCACACAAGTATAGAGGCATGAAAAATACAAGCACACACACACACACACACACACACACACACACACACACACACTCTCTCTCTCTCTCTCTCTCTCTCTCTCTCTCTCTCTAACACACACACACACCCTGGAGGTGAACACTGCATGCCGAGGGGTGTCAGCTTTGGTCAGCATCGCCTCTCGCCGCACATTTCTCCTCTCCTTGCTTCCTGTGTTCCCTCCATCCTGCAGCATCTTCTCTAGCTCTTTCCCTCTCTTTCTGACCACAGCAGGTTTATGCTAAATTATTAGTTTATGCAAATGATCACTTGACATACATTCTCCCATTTAACAGTATTCGTGACCAAGGTTTGACTTGATCCCTGAGGCTTGCAATATATTAAAAATTGTCAAAAAAAACCTAGTGCGACACTAATTTATCTCTCTTCCCCTTTCCTCCGTCTCATTTCTTACTCCTTTTCCTTTATATTATAATTTTGGTGCAGCCCCACCTTTTGCTGCTAAAGCCAATTAACTTTCCTCGCTTATTTTGATGCAGAGAGACTGCATGTTTTTTTTTTTAGTTGGTTTAAAAGTGTGGGGAATTGGGGAAGCTGAAGTGTAGCAATGGCATGGAGACGAAGGTAGAATATTACATGAGAGGGCTTTCTGTTATTCTCGAGTCCAACTTACACAATTATGATCAAGAAGGAAAATGCATGTTTGGAGAATGTGCAAGTGTCCAGTGCATTTAGGACAGGCCACATAGGCATTCGGCTGAGTGTTACATACGTGCCGAGGCAGCTGGGGTGCACAGATCCATGAATTATGAAGAACAGCAGGCCTATATATAATTATGGAGAAGAACACACTACATGCCTTTATGTCACTTCACTTTGACACAACAGCACTACTGCATTAGCTTGATGGCCACAAAGATGTGGTCAGAAAGAAAGTGTCATAAGATAAGATGAATGAAAAAGAATATTAAAAAAATACATTAACAGGAACATGTATTAACTTAGTCCCATCTGTGAGTTTGCTTGTTTCAGATGGGCTTTATCAGACCCGCTCCACTGACATGCTTATGCTTTATGTCCCACAAGCCCGGTCTGAGCTGGGAGAGACAGCTTTTAGCTTCAGTGCACCTGACTCCTGGAACAACTTACAGCTAAAAATTAAACTAAATACATTCATATCCTTTGGCCAATTTAAACAGACTATCTTGGATCTGCCAAACTCTACTTGTAACTGTTTTAATTAGACTATATTGTACTGTATGCCTTTTAATTGCTGCCACTCTTCCCCACTCTGTAAATGTTTCAATCGTTTTGTTTTTTTCTTCTCTTCACTTGTTGTGTATTTGATGTTTTTGCATTGAATATTTTGTTTGTATTGTTGTTTTGAATTTGTTTTGACTCGACGTCATTGAAAATGAGGGTCACCCCTCAATTGGTCTCTCGAGGATAAATAAAAGTTAAATGAAATGAAAATGAATGAGTTGATAACTCTCAAACTGGTGATAGTACTGTCTTTTGAGAGGCAGTGCTAACTTTAACATACTAGGCTAACTAGCTTCCACTTAAAGTAAGATAAGCCTATCAACTTAACTGCACAAATTGATATTGTATGTTGTAAAAAGACAAATAGTTTTGATTGCTAATGGTACATAACAAACACTACTTTGGCTTATTAAAAGGAGGGGGGTCTTGTACAACATGTGTAGGCTATAAGCATACAGGACAGTGACCTGGTAAGCATTCAACTGTCAGTCACATGTCTGCCATGGGATAAGCCCATAGAGAGGCCTACATCCAAGAAGCTGTTTCCACACAATCTGTCCAAAAACAGCTTTTCCTCTTTCAAAGAATGGAGCAACATGCACCATGGCTGCAGTATCAGAGCTCCTTACACACAAACTAAGGATTCATGTACATTTCCTGTCCACTTCTAATGATCTAACTCAGGTAACATTGTAATATATAAAGGTCTGGCTAGGAACATCTGCTGGTCTTGGTTGCCTGGCAACATTGAACAATTTCAAAGCTTTTGGAAAAGTCAGCGACTTCAGTGACAAGAGCGTACAGATATTGATGACTCACACTCATCCACGCACACTCAAACATTTGACTTTCCCCACACAAACAACTGCCAAGTAAATGTGAACAGCATACTGTACATCACACACTCTCTACTCCTCTCTCTTTCTCTCATGTTTAAACCTACGGAACATATTAGGCGGACAACTCTCTCTCTCTTTCTCTGCTTTCGGATCTCTGTCCTTTAGTACACATCTTCCGTACACTGTATACGGGCTCCATTCTCCGCTCATTGGAGGAGTTACACCCTCTCTGTGTTTGTAGATTGGGGGAGGCTTTCAGTGTGAGGATGACAGCATGTAGCAGCACAGCAGCACAGAAAAGGGTGTACGTGTGATTTGGGTGTTTAGGTGAGCACATACCTCTGTTCAAGGATTTTGAGTGCGTTCATGTGTGTGAGTGTGTGTGTGTGTGTGTGTGTAAGTGCGTGCGTGTGCGTGTATGTGTATGTATGTATGTGTGTGTGTGTGTGTGTGCGTGCAAGAGTGTGTGTTTTTTCCTTTGAAGCCGACAAAGGCATGTCCTGTGACACGGACAGAGGAGGTTAGACCAACAGCCACAGACGCTCACGCTCCTATACACACGACCCAGAGTGGACGAGTAAAAGAGAGGGAGAGCAGAGAGACAAACAATACGGGGACAGAAATACAGAGGACGACCAAATGAAGGTGAAACAAGGTTGGGAATCAAATACGAGACAGAGCAGAGATGAAGAGAACAGTGAGATGGATGAGAGAGAAACGCAGGGAGAGAGTGATTGAGCGAGGGAGAGACGGACAGAGAAGAGAGGCGCGAGAGTGAAAAGGAAACTGGGGGAGTAAATAAATGTATAGACAGAACCGATGAAAAAAAAGGGAGCAGAAAAATAGAGAGCTGCAGCTATACTGTACTGTGAAAAGGACAAGGAAAGTCCACAAAGCCCAGAGATACCTCAACGCATCAAGCACTGCATAAGTTAACCCAAAGAGCATGTCTGAGTTACACTCATAAATAACAGAAAACATTAACTGCTTTGTCTGCATCCGAGAAGTATTGTACACGCTTGTGTGTGAGTGTGTCACTTCTTTTGCTGTGATGCGCGCCCCGATTTGTGCAAATGCATCATTATTCCGCTTTTGTCATCCGTTTCAAAGGCAGAAACAAGGATGAGACACGTAGCCGGAAAGCTGTGACTCACGATGCATTTCAAATTTTCCATTGGTTCTGGAGCTTTTATCCTGGTCCTTACATCTTCACCAGCGAGTCTCGATGGTCCTTCCTTTGCATTAGCATCCACTCAGCTTAACAAGTGCCTCTCAGGCAGCCATGACTCAATACCTGTTAAAGGGCACAAATTACCCTAATGGGTACAAAGAAGAAGGGTTGCCAATTGGGACAGAACACCTGCATTAATAAAGGTAAAACAAATTCATGTCCATTTCTGGGTTTTCCAGTCCTTCTTAAAACCTTTTCATCACCTTGATATGTAACTGTGAATATTGAATCAGTTATGTTTTGTGTTGTGAACACCTTTAGACTAGGTGAAATTACTTTAATTGTGTTATTATTATGATTCTTTGTGGCTGTACCAACAGTTGTGCTTGACCTCAGAGAATATGAATATTTCCCTTTGCACATTTTCTTCTACAAGTTACACACCATGCAAGGGAATTTGCACATTTAAGCCACCAATTTACACAACCTCACATTACTGCCATGTTTTTCAAAGTATACCAGTGCTTCTATAATCCATGATGTATCTGCTACATCTTTAATTAAAGTTTTTTCAACTGTTGAATCCACCTACATTCCTTATGTGTTGCATTGACATACCAACACTCAAAAAAATCAAGCAAATTCATTATGCATATACTAGCAGCTTTGTCGGTGTGAACACACACTACACCTTCAAATCCCAGGTGAAATTGGTGTTGAATGGAAACAGGGACACAGCTTTAGTCTTGTTTCCACAGGCTAATCTCTTTATCTGCACTTAGCTAACATCTCTCCATTCTGCTCGTCTTGTGCCAGTCTGCTTAGCACGCTCCCGTCTTGCGCTGTGATGTGCTCCTGCTTAACACCTTGGCTGAGCTCGCTGAATAATGCAGAGGGGACCAAAGCCCGCTGAGTCAGCACAGAGGACAGGTCAGTGGAGACGCACACCGTGGCTCAACGGCCCAAGCAGCAAATGCAGAGGCGGCACGCACAACCAAGATGCACCGGTGCGTGGACACAAAAATATACATTTCCATGGATTCTTACACTGACTTAACATGTATATACAGACACAGAGAGGACGAAAGGAAGAGAAGTAGAGAGATCATCATATGTTAATTTTTTTGAACTGCTTCTGCGATATAGATTTTCTGATCAGTCATGCCAATGAAAGCTTATCTGAAATAGAATTTGAAATTGAGGGAGGCACATAAAGGTAACAGGACGCATTTCTGTGCATAATTTGCCATGAGCTGTCAGGACGAGATGGGGATGAAATGTATAATCAATGCACATTAGAGCCTGTTTTATAGTCGACACATTTGCCTTTATGACAATGCATTATGGCACACCAATTAGGTAGACCCTAATTTATAACCCTTCCCTTACATTTGGCCGCTTTACTAAAATGACATTACTAAACTAAACTCTATACGACAACATTACTGGAGGCAATGATATTGTTTTAGAACTGTCATTTTTTTTTTAAACAGAGAAATCAATGTAAAATATATTAGAATTTCTACATATTTTTGTTGCATGCAGAAGTTGCATGTTGCAAGTCACATTATACATACTACAATCCTTGTGAATGAACGATACAATTTATTCACAAGAACAAAATGCAGCATAGTTGGCCCTCACACAGTCTCACACGCACATGCCTACATGCCCTGCGTCACAGACATTCACAGCTACAGTGCTGCACGGAGGGATGGAAGAGGAGTCAAAGGAGGAAAGGGGTGATCCATGAGACAGAAATCCACTGACTGGAGGTAAAGTAAGAGAGGGAGAGAGCAGGTGGGTGTGGGAAGTCAGCCCAAGTTGTAAGGACATATTGCGGGGAGGGTTTTTCCGGAAGGGGCAGGATGGAGAGAGGCAAAGAATGAAGGATGAGGGGGGCTTGTCCCTGTATAACCTCCTATACTGTGATGGAGTGTATTTACCAACACCTCATCAGCAATATCCTCTGTGTGTGTGTGTGTGTGTGTGTGTGTGTGTGTGTGTGTGTGTGGCTTGATGCAGTGTGTGTGCATTACCCTCTATGTTATCTCTTTGTTTGATATTGTATCTGCAATGTAAAAAAAAATGTAATCTCAAGACATACTGTTTCTTTGTTTGGTGCAGTGCAAAACACTGATCACATGGTCCCGTAGACTGAAACAGAGGGGGGAGAATTTCTGTTTTGTATAACTCTGGCTTACGGTTGGGTTAAGGGCTGGGCCTTTGTTATCCTTGGAACGTATCGAGAAATGCTACGGGATTCTTCAGATATTTCCAGCATCTATCATTCACTCCAGGCAAATGTCAGGAATACCATGCTTGTAGGCTCAATCTCGCCACACGCATTTCGTGGATTTCGTGAGCACCCCTCTGTGTGTGCTGTTTCTACATTAAGGGCCAATGTGATAATATGTGTGTGTGCTTGTGAGAGTATTTGGAAGTTTGTGTGTGTGTGTGTGTGTGTGTGTGTGTGTGTGTGTGTGTGTGTGTGTGTGTGTGCTTTCTTGTAAGGCTTGTTAGAGTAGCAGTTGGCTCCTGCTGACAGCTACTGCAGTCTGAACAGCAGGGCTGACGAGGACAATCAATTAGCCCTGCATTCACATACAAACGCATGTGCATGCACACACACACATCCAAGTCCAGTGCAGTCACTATATAATAAACATTTAAGGTATATACCAGCAGTTTCCTTAACATCTGCATGACTTTATGGTTCATATAACTTGGCTGTCACTGGGCTGTGTGTGTGTGTGTGTGTGTTTGCGTGTGTGCGCGTGTGCATGCATGGTTGTATATGCTTCACATCTGTGTGTGTGAATGTGTGACAGTGTGTGTGTGTGTATGTGTGTGTGTTTCTTTAGATAAGCCCCAGCTGCAGTAGTAGTACATGTTTATCAGCCCTGATCCCTCTAAGGGCTGCGCGGGCGCTGGGTGCTGGATGACGTACGTCTGTCTGTGAGCGTGCTTGCTCCGAGCGACGTGCTAGATGCTGAGCAGATGCTGATGTTTTGACAGCCATCTTGATTTCAGTCCGTCTGTCTCACATCAGCTGTCTTTGGGTATGCACACGCGCACATGTGTGTGTGTGTGTGTGTCAGGATGCGTGTGCCCAAATCTTTGCACCCATGTGTGTATGTTCAGAGCGCGGGGTTAAGCAGTGGTCTGCCTGTCAGCGTGTATCTGACCTTATATCTACCACTGGGATCACTTATCCTGCTGCAGGCTCCACAGTATAACACATAACACCATCCTCTGCCATTTCTCAGCCTTTCTCCTTTCATTATTATTTTCTCTTTCCTGCTCCTTTGTCTGTCAGTTAGCTTTTCTCTCTGCCTCTCTCTCTCATTGTTTCCCCACTGATACCCCCTCTAACGACGCCTTCTCCCCTTTCTTCTGTGCTCCTATCCACATTTCTCTGTCCCTCTTTCTCTCTATCCCTCTCTCTCTCTCTCCTCTGTGTTTGCATCCTCTACTTGCGGCCCTCCATTCCGTACTCTCTGCTGCTCAGATAGCACATTCAGAGAGTAAATGATGAAATGAAAACAGGAGAGGGGAAGCTAATGAAGACAGGAGGAGACAGAGGAAGAGAGAGAGAGAGCGAGATGGTGGGAGAAATGCTGAGATACATAAATGGAGAATCAGAAGGGAGCGAGGGGGAAATATGGGGAGAATCGCTGACAGTTGGAGAGGGAAAGATAAAAGTGTTTGACAGAGGAGGGGAGAAAAAAATAATCTTTTTCATTTGTGTCAGAGCAGCATTGTCAGAGTAACAAAGACATAGCTCTCACAGTGCACTAGAGGATTTATTTCTTTCTTTCTCGCGCTCTCTCTGACGCACACAAACACGTCTAAAACACACAACATAAACACACATGCGTTTATCCCTTTCCTTCAGCCGGGATCGATCTCCTGGGGTGAGAGTCACCATACTGACATTTGTCATGTTCTCACCTTTGCTTAACCCCCGCCACTAGTAGAAACCCACTGGCATGCATCATACCGTTGGTATTTCGGGATCTGTATCTTGCATTTTAAAGTTTCAGCAGGTATTGAGGACATAGCAAACCTCCTAAACTCTACCATATACCTTTTTGTACTATAGCTCCCAGAGGTTTCACTCTCAAATGGAACTCCACAAATAATCTTTAACACACAATGAAAGACTTGATTGCTAAATTCTGCACTAGTTGCATTTTGCTGGCCTGTTAAAAAGTATGTGGAGAGTGCCACTGTTTCTTTTTATTGACCGGGCTTGTTAAATTAAATGCCTATAGATCTGGTCGAGATGCCCATTTCACCTGTTCGGCGGATTGGATTGGGAATGAGAGATTGGGCATGAAGAGTCCTAGTGCAAGATAAAATCTGAATAAAATTATACTTTGGTATGATGACTTTGGTTCAGTCGTTGAGCACACACATTATTATGTGTACACAGAATAGCTGATTTAAAGAGAGAGAGAGAGAGAGAGAGAGAGAGAGAGAGAGAGAGAGATGGTGTTTGTGAATGGATGGATGGATGGATGGATGGATGGACAGATAGATAGATGGATGGATGGATGGATGGACAGATAGATGGATGGATGGATGGACAGATAGATGGATGGATGGATGGACTGCAGTGTAGAAGCTGTGCATATGTATGTGTGCAGTAACATCCTCTTACCTACTCTACAGCAGAGGTCTGTTTAAATATGAATACTCTCTGCTTGGTAGCTCATTTAAACAGAACTACTTGAACATTAATTTAGTGATTCTTGAGAAGTGGGACAAAAGGCAGTCTTCCAATATTAACTGCTGTTATGTTTAAAAGTAAACATATTTAAAATTGGAGCTCTTATTAGGGATTAAGAATAGAATGTCTGGAGCACAATTATCCCCTTAAACTTAATTTTATCATTATTATGTCAAATATATGACACTTGTTATCTTCTCACGACGTCCAAAACAAGTGTGTCCACAGAGAAAGGATCAATCATTCATATGCAATAAAACTATTAAAAATGTACTTTAATGATTAAAAAAATGTATCATCAAAAGCAACACTAAATAATCTCTCATATCAATAAAAACTGTTTTTCTACAACACATTCATGTTTTATAAGGTTTCATAGTAGTGGGACACTTTTTCTCACCACCGTGAGACAATCTATTAAAATGTAAGAAATTCAGCCAAAATAAGGGGCAGCTGTCACTATGAAGGACCTTTTGTCACATTCTACCTCTGCAGAGTACATAAGAGTCAGACAGGCTCTGATAAGTGTTGTAGTTTTAGAATATTTTACATTCCAAATCTTGAAAGTCCTGCGTCACAACCATGATACGTCAACACCGACTTACAATTTCTGAAGAAGTTATTTGAAATGTTTCAATCATTTTATTTTCCAGAAGTAGTTCATACTAGCACCTCTAATCAACAGAAAAAAACAAATGGCTACTAGAAAAACTCCATTCTGTTTAAGAAACGTTAAATATGTCAACACTGTCAGATGTCAAAAACATGTACACTCAACAAAAATATAAACACAACACTTTTGTTTTTGCTCCCATTTTCCATGAGATGGACTTAAAGATCTAAAATTCATTCCAGATACACAATTGTACCATTTCTCTCAAACATTGTTCACAAATCTGTCTAAATGTGTGATAGTGAGCACTTCTGCTTTGCTGAGATAATCCATCCCACCTCACAGGTGTGCCACATCAAGATGCTGATCTGACATCATGATTAGTGCACAGGTGTGCCTTAGACTGTCCACAATAAAAGGCCACCCTGAAATGTGCAGTTTTGTCTCACAGCAAAATGCCACAGATGCCACAAGCATTGAGGGAGCGTGCAATTGGCATGCTGACAGCAGGAATGTCAACCAGATCTGTTGCTCGTGCATTGAATGTTCATTTCTCCACCATAAGCCATTTCCAGCAACTTCGCACAGCCATTGAAGAGGAGTGGACCAACATTCCTCAGGCCACAATTGACAATCTGATAAACTCTATGCGAAGAAGATGTGTTGCACTGCATGAGGCAAATGGTGGTCACACCAGATACTGACTGGTTCTGAGTCCCCAGACCCCCAATAAAGCAAAGAAATGCACATTTCAGAGTGGCCTTTTATTGTGGACAGTCTAAGGCACACCTGTGCACTAATCATGATGTCAGATCAGCATCTTGATGTGGCACACCTGTGAGGTGGGATGGATTATCTCAGCAATGCAGGAGTGCTCACTATCACACATTTAGGCAGATTGAGACAATGTTTGAGATAAATGGTACAATTGTGTATCTGGAATGAATTTTAGATCTTTAAGTCCATCTCATGGAAAATGGGAGCAAAAACAAAAGTGTTGCGTTTATATTTTTGTTGAGTGTATATTCATATACATTTTGAAAATATTTTGTGTGGCCTCTATCAGTCTTGGTGAATATTTGTGATCACTATACATCTCATGACTCTAACATAAATTGAGGGAAAATTAATTTGTGTGTCTGACGGTGTTGACACAAAATAAGGAACGGTAAGGTAAAAAGCTCATTTTGATAAGGAATGGCAAGGTAAAAAGCCCATTTTGATAAAAAGGACAACATCTGGGAGGTTGTGTCAAAGCTTAGCTCAGTAGCTTAGTATATGTTGGATACATACATGTAATTTAATTTGCCTAAACATAGGGTTTGTATTTTTTCAACATTGCACCCTGTTTTGTCCCACTTCACTGAATCACTGAATTAAAACATAAAGTATTCCAAATAATCCGCTTTATAAGAGACTGTGGGTTAAACTGTGTTGTAATGTATCCAAAAGTTTAGTTTACGCTCAGTTAGACACACAAACAGCCGGAAGATGGACTCAAACAACCTGACAGTTCAATCAAAATATAAAGGCAACGGCAACATTGGGTGTTTTGTATGATGGGGCTCTGACCTTATCACACCCCTCAGGGATACACCAAGCTCAGCACAGCAGAGATTAAGTGGGACGTTTTTCAGTCGGTAAATGCAGCAGAGAGCCTACATTCCCTGCCGTATTGCAAAGGGTATATTGGATTTATGCGGCCGTTAGTTGAGTATGTCAGCTGTGAGTGTGGCAGTGCGCTGCTGTAATTTTCCTTTAAAGGTTCAAGATTATTACCATCATGGCTTTATCTGTCAATTTTTTTAATGTCATAAAAAAGGGGAAAAACTGACTTTTATTTGGATTGCTTGCCTCACTGGTAAAGCTACACTCCCTCGTAGCTTTACTAGAGATCCTTTTCATTTCCCTCAGAGAGCCTGTTTTTAAATGCATCACCTTGTCTGAAGAGATATTAAAGTAATTAACACACCAGCTGCAACTGCAGAGGCATTGTTAAAAAGAAAAAAACACTTAAGGTTGCCATTGCCTTTAATTGCTTTGTATTTTGATTCAAGAGAGTCACTTAAGTGGGAGTCCATTTTCTAGCGGTCTCTGTTTAACCGTGCATTTGTAAACTAAACTGGGGGATACATAATAACACTGTTTATTGAGTATTTGGGATATCTTTTAAATTGAAGTACTGTTTAAGTAGTGCTGTTTGAATGAGTGTCCATGGCGCAGAGTAAAACAGAGCTCTGTGGTAGGTCAGCAGATGTTAAGGCACTTGTAGCACACTCAAGTACCGCACCGTTTCTACGGTGCCCGCCACCCAAGCATCCACAAACTCCCAAACAAAACTATTCTCTCTGTCTATCCCTATATCTCTAACACGCTCACACAAATGGTTCAGCATTTTTTTTTCTCGCCCATTTAATGTTGAGTCACATATTAGCTCTGTTTGTCCAGGACTGAGTCATTGCAAACACTCGCTATCCAAAATACCTATTCAAATCCATTTTAGACAGCCCATTCACTGCTTGCCTTTTCCGCACACTCCTTTTTCAAGCGCTCATTATCCTTCATCCTTATTCATCAGTGTAACTCTCACTGTTGGGGTCCACACACCCCCCTCATTCTTTCCAAACTCTCCTTTTTTATTTTCCCTCATATCTCTTTTGTTTTGTTTTGTTTATTTTGCACTTTCACTGCTTTTTCAGTTCTATCCCTCCAACTTCCAACCCTGCGACGCCATGCACTCTATCATTATTTTCACACCTCGACTCTGTCACTTTTCATCTACGTCACTTGCTCATTCGGTTTGCCACATTTTATCCCGCTCCTCTCTCTCTCTCTCTCTCTCTCTCTCTCTCTCTCTCTCTCTCTCTCTCTCTCTCTCTCCCTGGCTCTCTGCTTTACCTGCTTGTCAGCTGTTTCTGTGAAACTCACATATTGGCAGACACAGCTCCCCTCCTCTCCTTCAGCCCCCCCCCCCTTTGCTTTACCTTGCCTAACCCCTCATCTTCCCCTTGGATTATAACTTGCCGCTTGTTTGTTCTCCCACTTTATCCATCTCTGTATTGCTAAGCCCTCTCTCTCTCTCTCTCTCTCTCTCTCTCTCTCCCATTGTTCCTCGTGAAAAAAATACTCTAAAGAAAACTCCTTCGGTGCCATCTTTATTCTCTTCCTGTTCCTCATTTCATATACTCTTCACTTTCATTTGGCTTACTGGCATAATCACTTTCCTTCCTTGTTGCTACCTGCATCTCTCTATTTATCCTTTCTCTCTTCCCAGGCGCCCTCCACTATTACCTCCGTCTGTCCTCTGTCATTCTGCTGCTCCTCTGCCGCCCTCTAATTCCTCTCTAAAGAATAACTGCATCCCCTCAGTATCTGGAGAGAACTGTTGCCTTGTGAAATAAGTGTGTATAGCACATCAGAATTCAGAGCAAGCTTGTATTAACACAAAACTGAAGATGTTCCCAGTTAAAGGAGAGGTAAGTGATATTTTTTGTTATTCATACAGCAATCACTTTAACAGTATGCACACTTCATAAGTTAACACTGGTCTCCCAGCCATTCAGCTTTGCAGCAATTGCCGGATAAAATGTTGAGTATCCCGCTCGTTTATATCCAATGAGGAGACAAAGCTATCACAGCTATAAAGAGGCAGGTCTCTATGCCTGTGAACAATATTCCATAATAGGAATAAACTGCATAAATTGTGTATATGTGGGTGATCCTGAGGAATCCATTGTTCTTCTAAAAGAAAAAAAATGCAGCATGAGGTGCCAATTATGTTTCCACTTTCCACAGAGTGTGCACGAATGTAGCCTGACCCTCCCAGTCTGAGAATCTAGATTTGTCTGTAGCCTTCACCATTGTTGACAGACTTATGGGTCATTCCACTTTTATTCTCCCTTTTTTTGGCTTTTTTCTTTATGCTATGAGTTCTGATCATCAGATTCTTGGATCAGATAATCTGCTGAAGTTCTGCTCCATACTCTGTACCCCTCTCTCTCCTTATCTTTTACCACCCTCCACTCCTCTATCAGTCCTGCTTCCTTCCATATCCTCTTTTATGCTCTGTCCATATGGCCTGCCTTTGGGGCAAACTATCTCTCTCTCTCCGAGCTGACGGGGCAGAAAAACTGGAGGGACAGGTCTTTTAACTTGGCATATCTCTCTCGACACACTTTTCCCATTTTCTTTATCCTCCTCTGTGCCCTCTAACTTCTCTAAGCCCCCTTCCAAACTTCCACTTCTCCCCTTTTCCACTTTCCTCCTAAAATCCAAGCGCAGCAACATAAAGACCTACTGCACTCAATTTCCAATGCATCGTCAACCTCTTTGTTTCACTCTTGTTGCATATACTTCTCTCCTGTCAGACTGGCCAAGTGGTAACCACCCTAATGTTCCTGTGCAGGGGAGGAAAGGACTCAGTGCCAAATGTTTAGGGGTGGGGTAACTTTGGCTCAAGCAACGCATGCATAAAAAATGTGTGTGTGTGTGTGTGTGTGTGTGTGTGTGTGTGTGTGTGTGTGTGTGTGTGTGTGTGTGTGTGTGTGTGTGTGTGTGTGTGTGTGTGTGTGTGTGAAATTATGACAAGTGTTTATTGGGGGATTCCCTTGAAAGGGAGATCCTGTAATTGTCTCTGCGTGGGCGTGTAGCTCCCTGACGGGTGTCCTGAGTGTGACTCATGAATTCCAATAACCTCAGTGACACTCCTCCCTGCTGCCGCCCCTGTGTTTCAATGTGGAGACGCAAAGACATTTGGTTAAACCCATTTGCATCCTGTCTTTAATCAATCATGACACGGCAGCAGGACAGGAGTGACCGGATTGATGGCCGTGTGTGTGTGTGTGTGTGTTTGTGTGTGTGTGTGTGTGTGTGTGTGTGTGTGTGCGTGTGCGTGTGTGCGTGTGCTTGTGTGTGTGCGTGTGTGTGTGCGTGTGTGTGTGTGTGTTGTCAGAGGCAAGGCCACCTTGAGTTCTCAGACAGAGTCAAAGACCATGACATCACACTCGCTGCTATCATCTGGAATCAAGAGTATGAGAGCACACATGCCTCAAAAACTCACATGGTGCTTTTCTGCCTGTGCTTATGCGTGTTTAACTGTGTAGCTGCTTCCTTTCGGTTTATTTATGTGCGTATGTGCCTCTATTTCTTTTACAGTGTTAATGAAAATCTGAAAAGTGTTATTAAATGTTCGTCAGTGAACAACGGTTGATAAAGTATTGCTTGTGCCTTTTGTTTTGGGGGAGTGTACCGCTGTTCGAGTCTGTGACACTGTTTGCCGCATTGCATTTGCTCGCTAAGGCAACAGGTTGTTATAGCTTTTGATTAAAAAAGAGCTGAAACAGATGGTGAGTGGGGGGAAGAGATGGGACGATAGAGACAGAAATGAGATGGGAGCGATTGAAAGAGGTGGATCTGGAGAGATGGAGTGAAATGCAGCAAGGCATAGACTGATAAGGCAGCACTTAAGAGAGGATGGCAACAGATAAGAGAAGAACTATTGGAAAGAAAGAAGAAGAGGACTCGGACGGATATGCCAAGGGCCTGTAGAAAAGATAGTGTGGTTGTGTGTCACTGAATAGAAGTAATATTCTCTCTTCAGCACAGTGGCCTTAAAGGCCTACTTCACCGGTTGGAATATGAAGGTGTATTGAACTTGGAGATCCTATTTAGTATAAATGTGCAAACAAGCCTGAGAAAAGGCAGAAATAATGTGTTAAGGGTTAGGATTAACAGGACAGCTGGGCCAAGGGAAGACTAATGGAAGACTGAGGGAAGAAAAACCTCATTCATTATATTATAATAGTTATTTTATAATGATAGAACGCTGGTTCCATATGGGTGAAGTATTCCTACAAACACTGTATGTTTGCAGTCTGTGGTTTGTTTTGTTTAACAGATAACCATGCTCGAGACTGCAACTATAGCCATTCTCTACAAGCAATAGCTTTTCATACATTTAAACTGTTTGAGATGCTTGAGTGTCTATATGAGTGTGTATATATGTGTGTAATAGGGCTGCAATTAACAATTATTTTGATAATCGATTAATCTGTATATTATTTTCTCGATTAATCGATTAGTGTTTTGGTCCGTAAAATGTCAGAAAATGGTGAAAAATTTTGATACATTTTCCAAAGCCCATGTTGACGTCCTCAAATGTATTATGTCCAAAACACACAGATATTTAGTTTACTGTCATAATAGGATTAAAGAAACCAGAAAATATTCACTTTTGAAAAGCTGAAATCAGAGAATTTGGAAAATTACTCGAAACGATTATTCGATTATCAATATAGTTGGCGATTATTTTAATAATCGATTAATAATCGATTTGTCGATTAATCGTTGCAGCTGTAAGTAACATTGTTGCTTAACCTTTTAGTTAATCCAAAAAGATAACCGTGCACTTAACTCTCCACATTGGCTCACACTTGTTTAAGATGTATTGACTAATGAGTATTAACCTTGAGAACCAACTTAACAACACTATCACAAATAATTATTATGTATTTGTGTATTTGTGAGCCACATGAACACAGTTTGTTGTGTAATAATAATGTGTGTTGTTTTAGTAGTGAATGGGATGATATCTCGTGTCTGGGTGACTGTGTAAGTTTCTATCTGTGCATGCACACACACACACACACACACACACACACACACACACACACACACACACACACGCACACGCACACGCACACGCACACGCACACACATGCACACACACACACAGACAGTATGTGAAATAGGTTTTAATATCTGGGTCACCTGGTCTCTTCGGCAGAGATGATAAGTTGTTTGGGGCAGAAAGGCCAAATAGTGTTTACTTTGCTCTGTGTTTACATGCATATATCTGAGTTCCCTTTTCTACAAATACACTCTGTTCCCCCACCCCACTTCCCCCAACCTCTTTACTGCTATCAACCAACTCACTTCAATTGCCAATGAAAAAGAACGAGCAAAACGATGAACAAACACGGGAGAAAAAAACCTTGAGGGGAATTCCTTTAAGAGAGCTAAGACATTCTGTCAGAACATCATCACATAACTTACACACACACACACACACACACACACACACACACACACACACACATGAATACACAATCGTACGCAAACGGCACATTCACAATAGTAGATAAATTAGTGAAAGCTGTAGAGCCATATCAGCCATATCAGCTTCACCCCTGCACTTGGTAACACAGCTAATCAGCAGCAGTCAATCAAATAACGGAACTAATCTCTCATATTCCACATAAGCCGACTGTAAGTGCAACACAGTCACACATAAACACACAGACACATAGACACACACGCAAGCACGCACGCAGGCACACACACACACACACACACACACACACACACACACACACACACACACACACACACACACACACACACACACACACACAGATAACTTCTGGGCAGTGTATTTTTGTAAGACTGCATGCTGTGCATTAAAGAGCTTTTCTAAGCCGGTGCAGCAACAACCAATGTGTCAATAGCTGCTATCACAATGACTCATAGTCTTTGAGCAACAAAAAAAGAATTCCCTTAGATAAAAGTAAATCTGATATTACAGTAACAGAACAAAGAGATGGGTTGACATGTCTGTAGGGAGGTCTTTCAGTGAGTGGCTTCCCCTCTCCCCATTGAGAGAAAAAAAGCCATATCATCATCTTTAAATGCTCCTGTGAGAATAATTAAACCCTGCATTGTTTTAATGAGTGCTGGTAGAGCAGTGATTCAAAATGCTGACCCTCTGAAACTGTGAATACTATGGAGCCTCCTACCTGAATCTATACTACTAAAATGAAGCTGGCTTTGCAGTGCAGAACAAAAACATTGGCAATCTTTTCCTTCACTGAATGCACCGAACAAGTCATTGACAGCATCGTCACAGGGAGTTCCCAAATTTTCAGATTAGTTAGTCTGATGGATACAAGTGAAAACAGCTCAGGGATTGGTACAGTTGTTTTTGTTTCTATTTTAATTTGACTGACTCTTTGAACATGAGATCATGTGTGCAGGGGAGAATTTCTGTAGAACTTCAGCATTATGCAGATCAAAAGAATTCTGAAGTATCCTTACAGTTTATATTGGAGCTTGAACAGTGCTTTCTTCTGATCTTTCCTGCTCAATACTATTCATTCTCTTGTTCAATGAGAGAACACACTTTTCATCCTGCTGCTGGTACTTTGAATCTTGACCAAACACAGTGAGTGCAGGCAGCTGTTGTCTTCTTACAGTGTCCACTTTTATTTTGAAACAAGCGGTTTCTTTGTCATCAGTAACTGGCTTTCTTCCCGGCCTGTTTCACGGTGGCAGTGCTACAGTACAGCTGTCACTCTGCATTACTCTACATAATACTCTGCCACACACTTTTATATACAATACTTTGTAACTGCACAAGACCCAGCAACTGTTTTGCATCTGACAGGCTGCAACCCATACATCCAAAATCTATGGATGCTATACAAACTCAGATCAAATAATAAAACACTGATACTGACTGATCCCTATCAGCGTCACAATCTGAATTGTAAGTCAAAAATCTATATCGATATAATTTATCCGTAAAATGGCAAACAGTTTCACGCAGGAGCCTAAAAACAGTCTGAAGTTTCAGAGTTATTTGATGAGGAACAGAGGTCACTGAAATGTAAACTACTTATTGTGTGGTCATGACCTGACTCTCCGTGTTATTCTTTTGTTCAAACACACACACACACACACACACACACACACACACACACACACACACACACACACACACACACACACACACACACACACACACACACACACACACACACACCACACACACACACACACACACACACACACACACACACACACACAGGAGTGAGAGGTGATACACCTCGGGGGCAGTCATCCAGGTTAGAACCTAATACAGTGGTATTTTCAGGTTTCTCTGCCAAAAGCAACCCTGCAGCTGTGTGCATGCCTGTATGTGAGTGTGTAATCAAAAGGCACTGTAGGGCTGTGACTTTAGCCTCAGGGCCAAGTGAAAAGTAAGCATGGCGCACCTGCAGGAAGTTACTAGATGGACAAGAGGTTTGGGTAATCTGAAGACTGGCTACTTGCACATAGCTGTCTGAGACATGCATGCTCCTTATTTAGTTTACACATTCCGAACAATGTGGAAGCAGCTTGTCATCCAGCAGACTTTACACATCCTCTTTTTAACCTTTACATAATCTAACTTATCCTTTTCTTTCACCAGTCTCTTTTCTGTTGCTCTCTCTCTCTCTATCTTTCACACACACACACACACACACACACACACACACACACACCCCCCACACACACTAACACAGGTGTGTATCAGTGTGTCAAAAAGTAATTTACAACAACAGGGCAGTCACAATTGCCAGAAAAGTATTTCATATGTCAATTAAATAGCTCAAATATAATAGGTCCTCTCACATCAGTATTACTGAGAAAGTAGATGAAAATGACAGAAAGAGACTGTTTGCCTTATTTAAAATACTAACAGGAGGCCTACAGTAAAAGTACAACTTGTGATTTGTACACTCTCCTGTTAGATGTTCACTAGCCTACACACAGACTACAGAGACATTACGGTACATACCACACAAGCAACAAGCACAAGAACAAACACATGTAAGAGCTAAAGACACCTCACCATCAGCCCTGTTGTTGCCTCTCCTGACTTTGGCGGTGGAGACCTGAGCCATCGCGAATCCAGTTACTGTACCCAATATTAAAACCATCCACATCTGGAAAAACACCGGTCCACTCATAGCGATGACACACTCGTCCGCGCTTTAAACAAAAAGATACCTCAGGCCAAAAAAGTTTTCTCAAAAAACTAACTTTCACAACTTTCAAGCTTAAATGAGAGCCACTTGTTGACTGTTAACGCCTGGCGCACTCGATGTCCCGTCTCTTGCCAACGTGCCCCACAATCCAAGTGTTTGTCTCCTGCTCAAAGTTAAGAGCCCGCAGACACCGTCAGGAACAACTGTGAATCAAACGAAGCGCAGGTGGAGTGTTAATATAGCTCCCTTCACGGCCAAACGTGAACCTACAGGCGCCGTACTTTCTTATCGACGCGGCGTTATTCTGTTTAGTCTCTGACAAAAAATATCCCGCATAGTTTAGCAGTTTCTGTCAGACACGTATGCTCTATTGCTCTATGAAAGTCGGCGCGTCCACCTTTGCCAAGTGAGTGGTGCGCGCTCATGATACGAGTGTGCGTGTGTGTGTGTGTGTGTGTGTGTGTGTGTGTGTGTGTGTGTGTGTGTGTGTGTGTGTGTGTTGCGTGCGTGCGTGTGTGTAACTGAGCGAGAGATGCTGAAGCGGTATGTCAAGGAGAGAGAAATAAAT
Source organism: Ammodytes marinus (assembly GCF_949987685.1). Taxonomy (NCBI): domain Eukaryota; kingdom Metazoa; phylum Chordata; class Actinopteri; order Uranoscopiformes; family Ammodytidae; genus Ammodytes; species Ammodytes marinus. The sequence goes on along the minus strand of NC_137232.1, from coordinate 26,979,964 downwards.
GCAAATTAGAAGATAAAAAAACATTTCCAATCACTACATCAGTGCGTGTCATCACTGCTTTGTGTTAGGTGGGGTGAAGTCCCTTGAGTGGTGGGCAATAGGGAACAGCTGATATGAGCTCACCTTGATTCTTGAGGTCAATTATGACACTGCATGTATAAAATGCATTGTTAATTTGAGAACATAACAATTACAGCAAATCCTTTAAGTAGTACATTGACTATAGGCTCTGTAATTCTATCTAAATGTAATAAAATGATTTGATACTTAGATCACGCAATCGCTCAAAGTTTCACAATAAGCTGTTACACTACCCGTCTAACACAACCCTGGATGGCAAGATTGCACTTGTTGAGGATCTTAATAAATCAATCCAGGAATTAGATTGCCGGGAAACCATCAATAGGCAGCGTTGTGCAAGCCAAAGGCGGCTCATTTCAGACAGGTATTATCATTTCTGAAGTAATAACAGCGGGAACATCTCAGAGCCAGAGGGGTTTATCCACCACTTTCACAAGCTAGTAGGCTATTTTGTGAAAAAAGAAAGAAAAAAAACAGTGCTTAAAACCGAGTTTCGAAAGTCTTTCTGACCAGACCATTCCCTTTGAGGGACGCTCACAGGTCATGTTTGTCACTTTCTTTTATTCTCACTCACTCACTCACCCACCAACCCACACACACCATCACATCTCATTTTCATTTTTTCTCCATTTAGACTTACGGGTGTTGAACTTGCCAACTGGAGGTTTCTGCTGACTCAGCAACTAAGCCCCCCTAAACCCCTCCCACTCCCCCCACCCCATTTCCCCAGCAATTGGCTAATGAGTAATGCAGCACCTTTAAAACTTGGAACCACTTAGGGAATGACATAGGTTATTAATAGAGAGCGGAAATTAATTAAAATTAAAAGCTGTTAGACTACCCTGCTGAGCTTCAAAGGCATAATGCACCCGGGGAGTGAATTCGTAAGTACACATAAAGATCGCTGGCAGGCACAGATGTATCGTACACCACCATGTATTCTCATGATGCACGCACGCACGCACACACACACACACACACACACACACACACACACACACACACACACACACACGACACACACGACACACACACACACACACACACACACACACACACACACACACACACACACACACACACACACACACACACACACACACACATATTTGAATGTTATTTTACCCCATTGAAACTATACCCTGTGCCTGAGGGGAAAAAACAAAATGAAGGAAGGAACCAATAGTATAAACCAAGTTTTGTGTTTATTGAATAAATGAAGGAAACAAGAGTAAACTAAATGGTTGGGGAAGACTGTGCTCTAGCAGCTGAGAGGAAGGGGGGCTTTGAAACACTGCAGTCAGGTGCCAAACATCTGCAATGAAGGCTGCACCTCTGCTTCACCTGCAACCCAACAGAACAGACACACAGAGAAAAGAACATTCTAAGACAGAGGCTAACACCTACCTGCCTTGGCTGTAATCATCCAGATCAGAATCCACTTTAATTGCCTAGAACGTTTTCACATACATGCTCTACTTTACTGTACCCAAAAAAGTAGGTAGCAGGTACTTTGATTGGTCAGAGATTGGTACTGCCATTGCATCATCAGAGGGTGGACAAGGTACTGTTGTGTAGCATGTGTAGTGCGGGCCCACTTTTGGAGCTTGCTGTTTCTCCAGTTTCTGTTCTACTTTCTTTCAGAAATGGCATTCCGGACAACCATGCCAAGGTTGCACGATAAGGTACAGCTATTCCTCACCTTAATGGTTGCCACTGCCACACATAATAAAATAGTCTACCAGCAACTCTCCAAAGAGATTGAAGTGCACTTATGCATGTTACAAGTTGAAAAAATAAAGATAGAATAACACAGCAAGTTTTTCTGAGTGGGAAAGGACATAACAGTAGTCGCTTTATGTTAGCCACTAACGTTGCTATGACGACCAGCTACACATAGGCGGTAGGCCTACTATCAAGGATAATATCTGTAATCAAAATCAATCTTCAGGAAAGTACCCCATACCAAAGGCGAGTAGAGTGGGGTACCATGTGATGGAAAAGCCTCATTTGTGGACTAGAGCGCAGAGTCAGTAGAAAAGATAATCTTTCTCTCACTGTATTCTCCACTTCTCTTTCTATGTGCGTGTGTCTGCTTGAACAGTCTGGCATTAGTCTCGCCTGAAGCGACTTCACAGTGAACAAACATACTGTAAAGCAACCTTATCTTAACCTTGTCTTATGTGTGTCTGTGTTTATGGGAGGCGACAGGCGTGCTTCGAGGCAGCCACGCCAACCGCTAAATTAAATGGTGCTGGTTTAATCCCTATAACTGACAGACCTGTTGGAATTGGTTGTAATGCCCTTGAGCAAAGCTCTGTGCATTGCTGTGCATGCTGCTAGGACACTCAAGCACTAAAGCAGGTTTTCAGTCTGAATATTTGATTTTATATGTAGTGACCAATATTGCTTAATAAATATCACTTTAGGCAAAGTGAAAAACCTGACCTGAGTAGATAAAGTATGATTTCCTTATAGAATGTGGGCTGAACTGTAAAGCTAGTTGGGAGACAGCTACTGTAGGCTATGTCTTGCTCTCTCCTCCTTTGCTAACAGCAGTAGCCTACCCCTCATATGTGAAATTCCACTAAGTTTCTCGATTCTGAATTTGAGTGCAAATGTAAAACTTGAGTGCTGTGTACGAGACGTGAACACACTTAATTGATTAGTCAACCCCAATTAGAAGCCTACATTCTTGCAATGACTGATGGCTCTGGTTGCCAAAATGACAAACAAATATCTTTTCAGTTAGCCCCTTGTTTTCAGCAGATAGTTTGGCTTAAATGATTAGATTTATGATATCTATCTTTAGATATCTCACAGAAAGTAATCTCATTTATGGTACTCATCTCATTGAGAGATTTACATTTAAAAGACTGAATAATGACTTCTTAATGTCCCTGTTACTCACCCATTACCCCGCACAATATACCTTCAACAGTCTTCAATACTTGTCTTGTCTTGTTATTAATGTATTGTTCTTGCATTGAGGAATGCATGAAAGGTACTGTTTGTACTTGTAATTAGGGGGCCAAGCCCGAGTAGGGCTGGGACCGCGTTTTGCAGAGCAACGCGGTTCCCAAGCCCTGCGGGGCAGGGAACCCTATTGTTCTTGTAGGGATTATTATTATTCCTATTCCTTACGTAAAAGTGGTGCTGCAGCCCAAACCGTAAAGGGTTGGGACATGCCACTTGCATCACTAGTTCAGACCCCCGGTCTCTCAGCATACAAAAAAATTCAGACATGCCGGCCACTAGGTGGCGCTACAACAAAGGAAAAGACGTTTTGGGCTATAACTTCCGCACCGAAAGTCCGACAGTCAAAAACTTCACATCCACAGATGCCCACAAGTCAGCTGCATCTTTTGAGATAGGCCACGCCCATTTGCGATAGGATAAATTTTTTGCTACATCGCAAAAACTGTGTCAGTCACCAAAACATACTCCTCCTACAGTTTTCGCCCGATTTGGACGAAACCAAAAGCATTACGCTCTCCTGACTCCCACGAGCAAAAGTGGGTCAAATAGTTTTTCTACGACCATCGGAAGACCAAACGGTAGCGCTTTAAAGATTCGCGAAAATTCCTTAAAAAAAAAAAAAAAGGGGATTTTCTTGAAACTGAAGGGAGACTATCATGGGGCATACCTGAGCCTATGGAAAAAATATGGGCTAGAAATTTCTATGTGGGCCGGACTTATTAAAAAAAAGATTTTTTAATTTTTTTTGCCTGTTTTCGCCATTTTCTAAGTCTTTAGGCGGGAAAATGGGAAAATTCAAAAAAGTGTCTTTACAATGGAGAGGTTGATAATTTCATTTTGCTATAACTCCCCAACCGAACATCGCACATTCAAAAACTTGACATCCACTTGTTTGGTACATTGAGCTGCATCTTTCTATCTAACGTAGTTTTGCGAATGTCATCCATAGGGGGCGCCAAAACCACAAAAAGCAAAGAAAACGCGTTTGGGGCTATAACTCCCACGCCGAACATCGCACATTCAAAAACTTTACATCTCCGGATTCCGTGAAGCGAGGGGCCGGCGCCGCGGACGACGACGCCCGATCCCGAGTCGCGTGGGAGGCTTGGCCCCCGTTCACAACTGCTTGCAGTTCTAGTTATACATTAAAATGTTTATGCACAAAGTAGAGTAAATTGTTCACAAAGACAGGGCGATTGGAGCCATCCACGTCTCTCTCCTTTTTACACACACACACACACACACAAACCTTCACACACAGACACACAGCGTTATATTAGAGTCTCTGGTTTGGGTCCAACCGGGCTGGTTTCCCAGAATTGGTGTGGTGCTGATAATGTATCCATGAACGTGTGTGTGTGTGTGTGTGTGTGTGTGTGTGTGTGTGTGTGCAGTAGCGGCCTTAGCCATGTTTCAACCCATTCAATTGAATGGGGCCCTCTGGGGGGCCCCCAACCCTTTCTATAGCCCCTTTTACACAGAGATTGTAGCATATTGACGGAACAACATCACTCCAATATGCCGGCTTTGCTTGCTTCTGTGTTATTTACACAGAACCAAGCAACGCCGGCCTGCTGGCGCATCAGTAGCTCCTTTTACACAGCGCTCCGGAATGAAAGAGGTGCTTGTAAACAGCGTCAGGTGACGTAAACATTTAGCGCCGCACCGGTCAGCTGCTTTACAACAACAACACTGGCTGGTGAATTGAGAGCAGAAGTGCTGGAGCTTGCAGTAAGAGGGCCGTATTTTACTGTCCCCACGATGTGCCAGTTGATCTCGCTACGCGCTGAGTCCAACATCACTGGGACTGTTAACCAAACTGACAAAATCAATCCGCTTCACCTCTTCACGTCTTGAGTTGTGTTAGCAAAACAGTAGCTCTGTGGCTAACAGCTGAGCCGGAGCCTTCAGTCAGCTGAAGCAGACAGTCTAGCGGGGCGAGCAGACTATTCCCCCATTACTAGGTCAAGCTGAACAAGAGCCCTCCGCTGCGCGTCGGGCTCCTGCTTCAGCTTGTCGGTCTTTATGTCTAGCAAGTGACCCGTTCGCTATACTTTATCCCTTACTTAGCCTAGCCTAGCTTTCCCATTGTACAACTTCTCCTGGGCAGAAATAGACTCATACACTCTGCAAAATGAAGCGCAGGGGTTTGGATTGAGCAACAGACCTTATGATCAGCTAGATTATACACCGTTCCTTTTATTTGGTGATTTTTACGGGACATCAGGCCGCCGTGATTAATGTTAAACACACGTCCTTCAACTGCTAACATGGTCGCATGTTTGGAACGTAGACTATGGAACGTCAAACGCCCCCCTGTTCCGCAACAACAAGCTGGAGCATTTAAACAGAGAGGCGGAACTGATTGTGTCGGGAATCTTACTACCCCCCGAGGTAGTAAAATTCCCGGAACAATCTCTCGCACCTTTCTTCCCTCGTTCCGCAACTGTCGCATTTATACAGCAGGGCGGAGGGTCGAAAGGCCGGCATATTCCTGGCTTTCACTGGCTGTGTAAAAGGGGCTTATGTGTAAATTCTATACTGTTCATAAAAAGTAGCTATCCACCCTGTATCTGTTGAAATGAGTCTCTCCATCATAGAACATGAGTCTGCAGACCAATCTACTGTACTGTTTTTAGAGTTGCAGAGTAAAGAGTGCTGCCTGATTAAGAAAAATCTGAAAAATTATGTTTCTTCTGAATCTCAGGATTTGATATAGCCTCTAAATTTTCCCCTCAAAGTGCACCAGATTGATGCCTTTTAATTCAAAAGGCACACATTTTCTTTCGGGGGGGATGCCCCCGGCCCCTCCAACAAGGACCAGGGTCCCTCCCACAGTATCCCTAAATCCTGTGGGAAACACTGACTTCCTTAATATGTTTTTACCATTAATTGTATATGTGCGGAAAAGTCAGTGTACCTCACTGGATAGGTAGGAGTGGGGGGGCCCTTTAAGAGTCTGCACCCAGTGGCTCATAAACCATCTACGAACCAACTGGATTCTATAATCTGTTTTCTTTTTGCGGGCAGCATGCACAAGAAATATGTATAAAAAAAAATAAATAAAAAAAAAACGTGGGGGGCCCCACACTAGGTCTTGAAACCGGCCCCCAGATCGTTAAGGCCGCCACTCTGTGTGTGTGTGTGTGTGTGTGTGTGTGCCCGTGTAAATGATCACATCTCTGTGTGTGTTTGTGTGTGTGTGTGTGTGTGTGTCCCATGTGTATGCAGTCTGATTGAAGCACCACTTTTTATCATATGAGCAACAGGCCTCCTCAGGTGGTGATTTTAGGGCCAGCATCAGATCCATCATGACATGAAGTCTTTGGCCAAGAGAGGATGAAGTCACAGGAAAAGAGCGTAAAACAAAGGGATGGAAAAAAGTAAAGGAGGGAAAAGATAAAGAAGAGAGAGAGGACAAAAAACTGAATACATTTAAATGGAGGGCTTGTTTTAGAGAAAGAGATGGTGTAGTCAGTCATTCATAATGTTTTCACTTTTTAGGCCACATATAATTTCTGTCCCTATAATATTATTTTAGAGACAATAATGGGGCAGACGACCTAGAAAAAGTGTATGTGTTCACTCAGCATGTATCAGTCTCCATTTCCTGTCCTTGTGTGGGCTTACGAAGGCATGTAAATTATTTCTAAAACTAAATTCTACAACCTTGGTCTCGATTTGACGAGAAATGACTCACACATGCAGTGTGGGTGTATAGACAATTACCTTTGTATGTGAGAGAAAAGTTTTTCAACAAAACTGTGGGTAAAAAAGGGCAAATTAAAAATATTATTCTGCTCTCAAAATGACAACATGTCTGCATATATGAGGGATTACATGTGCTCCATCATTACTGGCCCTGACATCACATATCAAAGGTGAATTGGGCAAAAACCTTGTTCTCTTTTCTCTTTTTTTTGTCTGCCCTGTTTCTTCTTTTGTCACTCCCCTGTCTCATGCCCTGCTTACCTCTTCATCCTTCCATCCTTTGGCTTAATGTCAGATGAAGGCGGATTAGCTCTGGTGGAGGGAGACGTGACCAGTGTTTTAGTGTGTGTGTGTGTGAGTGTGTGTGTGTGTGTGTGTATACTAGCTTACAAGACTTGAATAGCCCCAACGCCGGGGATCCATGACATAAAAAAGGCAGTAACCTTTAACTCTTAAACCTGTGCACAAGCTGTAAAAGAAATCAATAGAAATGTTAAACTGAGCTCTAAAATGAACACGCATTAAGTAAAGGGGAAATAAAACATTTGCTGACCTAATTTCGTACTTTTGCAGCTGTGGCATTTCTAGCATTTTAGGAACATTGAACTGTTTTTACACATGTGCTCAGCCTTAGGCATGTGGAGTCGGACAGAAGCAATGTATGCATGTACAGTATGTATCATTAAACTGAATGTTGGGAACATAGCACGTGTTTTGAGATGTTTCTATGGTTGTTTTAATACTTATACTTATTTTCTTCAGTGAATTCTTGTTCCGTTTGCAGATCTTTGAAGTGACACACAATTAAGCTGACCACAGCAGCTATTCCCTTTGAAGAAGGAAACTTTTAACATCCACTTTGAAGGCTGCAGGAGATGACTCTTTGATACTACAATGATACTTTTTGGGGGAGCTAGCACAGTCTCCTTAAAAGCTCCCACATTTCTGCTTCAGTAACAACAGTGCATTCCCCGCAAAAAAAAAAAAAAAAATCAGCACACAGTAGGTTGTGGGAATATCTCTAAATGAAGCCATAATTTATTCTTCTATTGTTTCATTTCCTGCACGTCTTCAAGGTGATCTGTTCAGGTCAGAGAGGTGGATTCCTCGAGGTTCCCACAGTAGTCGGCCTTTCTTGGCTACCCTCTGGGAATCTCTTAATGAGCTCAGCGTGTGTGTGTGTGTGTGTGTGTGTGTGTGTGTGTGTGTGTGTGTGTGTGCGCGTGCGTGTGTGTCACACAATATGAACAAAGGGCCATGGAGGTCTTGTATGACTGGAGTTGTGTGCTGTCCTTTGCACTGTCTGAGTGTGTAGGAGGGGAGAGAGGTGAGTGCACTTCCACCGAGCATGTGGTTGGTGCCTGTGTGTGTGTGTGTGTGTGTGTGTGTGTGTGTGATTGTGCATGTGTGTGCTTGTGTGTGCGCTTGTGTGTGTGTGTGTGTGTGTGTGTGTGTGTGTGTGTGTTCTAACATGCTCTGGTCAGTCGTCCTCCACTCCCAGTTCTCATTCATTAGAGATTCTGTAACTCCAGGCAGAGTTATGGCATTCTGTAGACAAAGGGATGTGACCCTGCGAGACACATTCTCACCTTGAACACACACTGTAGTCACACAGCACACATGCAAATTCATTTTGGCAACAAAACCCATGATGACCTTTGTTTTCCACATTTTGAATGATAATAATAATAAAACGTTACCTTTGTTATCAAGACCTATTTCAACAACTTCAAAATGCATTACGATATTTAGGCTCCTTCCGACAATTTTAACACAGTAAACAAACTTAAAGTGATAGTCTGCCCACCATTCATAGAAACATATACTTCATTGTTCGCCCATATCCTCCGTTTGTACTTATTAGTGATATTTTCCTATTTAGTAGCTGTAGTAGCAGTGTCTAATTAAAAATATATATTTTGGCCTTTTGAAGTCATGCAATTTAATCTCTTGTAATATCAACCTGGTTTTCAGTTGAAAAAAAAGTTTAATACATACTGTATATAGCATGAAACCTATTTGCATAATAAAAGTCACAATTACAGCTTTACACTGTTATTTCCTAATGTATTTGTCTTACTTTATTTATTTATTTGGATCCTCGTCAGCTATTGCCAAAAAATATATATGGAGACTTAGTTAGCTTTGTGTGTGTGTGTGTGTGTGTGTGTGTTTTGTGTATGCTTGTTGTCTGATGTTTGTTGCAGATTAGCAGTAAGTACCCAGGGGGCAAAGTGATTTTATGGACATGGAGCGTTGTAAAAGGTTGTTCACCAAAAATGACATCTAGGACCTTCCACGATCACAACCTGGGTGGACAACCTTGTCAACAAGCTGCTGGAAAGCTACAGCGGGCCGACATAGCAAATCAGAACCACTGTTTAAGTGAATGGGGGTGAATGGGGATGGGCTAATGGGGAATTTTTTGAACTTATAGATATCATTATGAAACTTTGCCAGTTGATTACTGACATTAAAACAACAACTTTTTGTATTACAGTATTTTCCAAAATGTTTAAATAAATATGAAAAATCATCAATATCTTACTAATGATGCGTACATTTGCATATCTGCAAAGCCCCAAAATCTAGATGTAGGAAGAAAACAAAGTCAATTTGTTTTTAAATTTTGAAAACAAAACAAGTGTCCAACTGCCTGAAGCCTTTCCTAGTCACAGTTCAAATTTGATCAATAACCCATAGAAAATAATTTTTTTACACAGTTACATTTCATGTGCTATGGACCAAAAGTGTCCTTTTGGAGTCTCCAGCTGCTATTTTAGGAAACGGCTAGACATACCCTTGGAAAAAACAGTGTACAAAATTCATTTTCTATGGGTTATTGATCAAATTTGAACTGTGATTAGGAAAAGCTTCAGGCAGTTGGACACTTGTTTTGTTTTAAAAATGTAAAAACAAATTGACTCTGCTTTTGTCCAACATCTAGATTTTGGGGCTTTGCAGATATGCAAATTTACACATCATTAGTAAGATATTGATGATTTTTCATATTTATTCCAACTTTTTGGAAAATACTGTAATACAAAAAGTTGTTGTTTTAATGTCAGTAATCAACTTGCAAAGTTTCATAATGATATCTATAAGTTTAAAAAATTCCCTATTAGCCCATCCCCATTCACTTAAACAGTGGTTCTGATTTGCTCTATGTCGGCCCCCTGTAGCTTTCCAGCAGCTAGTTGACCAGGTTGTCCACCCAGGTTGTGATCCTGGAAGGTCCTGGATATCATTTCTGGTGAACAACCTTTTACAACGCTCCATGTCTGTTTTTCCAAAAAAAGGGGTTTTGCCCCCTAGGTAAAGGGTATAAATTAAAATGGCTGCATATACTAGGTGAAAGGAGGATTATCATGACAAGCTTACCTGTCCTCTGATTCTCTGCATTCTGATAGTTATTTCTTATCTCCTAAACACACACACACACACACACACACACACACACACACACACACACACACACACACACACACACACACACACACACACACACATATGAAGCAGTGTACTGAGACAAGACATGGTTTAAAACTCCACTCCCATTAACAAACAAAATACCAAGCATTCACAACTGCCCTCCCACCACCCCCTGACAGAGCTGATCGAGACTTAATTGCTTTAGCTCCTTATTATCAAGCACACAGCAGAGTCATAAAATGCTAAATTAAATCCTGTACAGTCATTACAAGAAAATACAACACTTTATTTACTGCATTAAATACCAGAATAAAATACAGACACAATTTGCCCATCCTAAACCAGATACGACTCCAATTATTTTCTTACACCTAAATGTTTTCTTGGGTTTACATTTGTTTTAAAACCCTATTTCTATTAATCCGGGGTTTGACACATATTCTTCCTAACTGTGTCTGCGATTTGCCTGCACAGGAACATGCGCTTACCCATATACAAGATCCAAAAATGAGCCTTTTCTGTTTTTCTGTGACTGGAAAAATTAAGAAAAGAAACTTGACAAACAAAAATTTGGAGATAATATACTTTGATCCAATGCATGCATTACTATTCAAGCCATGTTTAAGAAAAGTCATTGTAATTGTATTTGCTCCTGAACTATTTTTGCTTCGGGAGGGAGAACTAACTGTCAATACAGTTGACTCACGTACATACTTCACTAAAACAGCCGCCACCATATAACAAAGCATTAGAACAGTTAGAGTTTAAGAAAGAGATGATGAAAAGAAGACAACTGTTTGGTTCAGGCTTCATCTAAAACTGCCAGTTTATTGTGACAACCCCTCAAAGTTATTCAGCAACACACTCCTGCAGCATGATCAGCATTACTCAACATCTGCAGGGATCAGCTGGTGGTGAAGAGGTGGTTGGATGTTGTTCACAGCAGCACTCACAGGTGCAGGTAATTGGGTTCATTAAAAAGCATGCTGATGCTGATTTGAGAACAGTGACTACGTCTCATTATTGAGACATGAATACGCCTTAATCGCACTAAATATTCCTACTGAAGTTTTTGCAGCAGTTATCGGCATTTACCGCGGTTGATGACACATGCCCTGGTTGACGCCTGTAAAACTAGCCTGTGTAAACATGCATCATAGCTCTGTCGGAGAAGAGGCATCATTTTTGGCTGTCAAAACAATGCAAAACAATGTTAATGTGATACAAGGAGTGTTCATTTTGCGTTGATGGGAATTGAATTGTTGATCGAAATAATGCATCGATGTCATGACTTCAGACGTCATGACAGCGCTTCTAATACCAGTGTCTGTTGCTGTTTTTTTCTGAATATGCTGATTAACACGTAAAGGGTAATATTCCCGTAGCGGCTGTCGGTAAGAAAGAGGTAAGGCCTCCTTAATTTGAATTGGAGGAAGGCAGGAAGATATAGGAAAAGGTATTAACCAGTGAGAAGGCAAAGTTTATTGGACAAAAGTATTGAAGGAAAAGAAGGGAAATAGTTAAGTAATCTTCCAATTCCAATTTTGTATGCTCCTTCTTATGGATAATACCCGGGGGAAATAGTTACGAGTGAAACACAGTTATTTTACAGTAAGAAATGTTTCTGTGTCTACACATTTCAGTCTGTAGTACTCGGAGTTCTGTCGAAAGAAACATGCAAACTGTACAACTGGTATGTGTGTGGTGGATCAAACCAACATCTAAAACTCTTACTTTTACTTTTTTTTCAGCAGAAATAGTTTAATAGTACGATGGCTTATTTCAGAAATAAACATAATACTTTCTGATGTGGAAATGAACCTTTTTGTCCTACATTAAGTTCATTGCAAACTTCCCCATTATTGGGCTGCATTACAGTTTTTTTCGATCACTAACCCACAGTGGGCACAACTGTAGCTCAATGTGCAAAACTCTAACTACAGTCTGCACTACCAACAGTCACTGGAGCTGAACAGTTCACTTCACCTGCAAAACAGGTTCAGTGCAGCAAACACTGTGAACCAGCCTCATTGAGATAGCACACACTGTCACTCAGAACATACTCAAGAGTACAAACACTAGCATCAAACCTCAATACACAAATTACAAACTTTTAATCTTTACAGTTTGAATAATGAGTTATTTCACACAAATTACACACTATTTTCTTTGATGAAAGGGTGAAATTATTTCACATGAAATTGTTTATTTTATAACATACCAGTTTTTTTAGGAAAACAAAAAGAAATGAAAATCAGAAGTTTGCTTCAATAGATACACATGTTGTATATTTTATTGAAAACATTTCCAAATGTAGTATGTATCTGTGTAAATATTCTATAATTGTAATACAGAAATCAATTCCTGCAATATTGTCATTTACTGTAAGGATGCAACTCTAAGCTGTTTGTTTGCTGGAAAATTCGTATTACAGATGCAACTTTAGATTTTTGCAGATTGGGTTGCACTCTCAACCCTGCCTCTCTCAATGAGAGAACCATGATTCACAACAGGGTTTTCAGTGTAGCCCTTACTGTATTTCATCAGACATTACAGCTATACAGTATGTCTTCTAGGTCTTCCTCCACACATCCACACTCTCACTGCCACTCTTCTCCCTCCAACAACCTGTCTTCCTTGGTCCATGCATTTCCAAAAAAATATATATTTTTGAGCTTCCCTTTATACTGTATAGCTATATGTTCACTAACAAGTCTAAAACAAGAAATTTGTGTTTCAGTTGAAATTCAAATCGGCAGTGTTTGAAATGCACTAGGCATTCATTCTGTTTTGAATGTGTGGTTTAAAGTTGTGGCAGCAGTGTGTTAGCATTTGAAAAAAGTGCTGGAAATCCACAGTGTTGTGCAGGCTGTGGTTAAGCCATGAGATAGGTGTGTAGAGTTTTGAAAATTGTGTTTAAGCAATGAAAAACGAGCTAGAGTTTGGTCCGAATGAACCGCTGCTCTGCATACTGTTGTTAGAGTTTTGCACATCCAGTTGGCTCCAGTTGTGCCCACTGTGGTTTAGCAATCGTAAAAAACTGTAAACCTTCTGCAATGATTCATGAGGCAGCAGCAGCTCTTTCAATAGAATTGTTCTTTTAGAACAAAGAAAACCCAAAGTTGTAACCAAAAAAAGTATGAAAATTATATGCAACTTGCCCTTAAAAGTGGCTCCACTTGTCCTGGGCAGTATTGATGAAGTGGCTCCCCTTCCCACTCTGATGCTCAAATTCCCTTGGCCACAGGACAGATTATTTAAATTATAGGCTACATAATATGTGAGCTCCAACTTGAGTTCTGGTTGTATTAGAGGGTCATGGCAAAGATAAATGGCCAGATGCCTATGTGTACGCTTGACCCTAGGTTTCGTTCCATCACAAGTTAAACTTGTCTGTTTTAACTTGTCCAGTGTATCATCTTGATTTATTAAGTGCTTAATAGGGCTCAATGGAAAGAGTGTCTAACTGATATCGACTTTGTAACTGATAGTCTAGCCTAGACCAACTTCTTCACTATATTGATAAATGGGACTGTACGGTTAAGATAAGTGACTGAGAGGTTTGAATAATTAGTCCACCGTTAAATCCATCACCCACCTTCATTTACACTCTCTATATATCTATACTGTATGTCTCTATATTGCTCTATTTTTGTACAATGTGATTATGCGTATGTGTGTGTGGGAGGCGGGCAACAGGATAGATTGATGCACGCACACACACACATACACACACACGCACGCACGCACCACGCACAAAAGCACGCACGCACGCACGCACGCACACAAACACACACACACACACACCAACACACACCATCACACACACACTGAGGCAGCTCAGACAAGGACATGAGCTGATCATCAGTTATGGTCTGATCCTCAAACAATCGTTAATAGTAAATTCCTCGATAGCATATCATAGATTACAGTGAGAACAGATTAGGAGATACTGGGGTGCATGAAAAGGATGAGTTATTGTCAGGTAATCATGAAGTAATGAGGGACTGTTTAGTAAGAACGCAGTATGATTTATCACTTTACTTGGGGAGCACAGGCTAACAAATAATTAAGTAATTTATAATGAATGAGTGGTTATTTGTCGGTGGCTGGTTCAGTGTTCAACTAGGTGACTCATAAAGAAAGAGGTCATTATTCCAATTCAAAGACAGCTATGAACTAACCATTATCTTATGATTCATTAGTATCTTCTATACTTACTCATTATCTCTTTTATCAACCTCGAATCAGAGTTTAAAGGAACTCATCATTAACAATTCATCAAATACAGATGAAAATTAGCTTGTAGCTAACTCTGGTAGCGTACATTGAAATTTCGGGTGAAAACAAAACATTCTCAGCTGGTAAATATAGATATATTTTTACAGTGCACTGCATACAACATATGACATTATAGTAGTAGTAGTAGTAGTAGTAGTGATTATTATGGACGTTATTTACAATTTTCCAAGAGGGATTTGCATAATGAAGTATAGGCCTAAATAATAAGAAGGCATTAATTTAAAAGTTTAATTATAAGTAATTGAGCACAGCATATGTTGAATAACTATTACGGGTACAACAAAGGTACAGAGGAACACTAAGACTGGCTGGTTGAATTGTTGAACCAAAATCAAACGTATGCTTAGGAAAAGTGACTACACTGCACCATCCCTTCATTTCACTCCCAATTATTCTGAAAAATCATTTTTAAATCCCTTCTTCTTTTGGAGCTCAGTGGAAACAGGTCAGTGACCTATTTTGCATTTAGATTAACATTTCCTTTAAACTTTATTTATCCAGGGAATGTTTTCATGGACAGTGCCCTACTTCACATTCACAAACGGTTTGTCTATCCCCAAATGGGAGCAACTGTTGACCGCTGAGCTGTCCTAAGCATGTTGGCTCTTAAATGCTTTGTTTTTTTGCTGAGCTTATTTTTTAATGCCAATTCAAGGGATCAAAGCGACGATCATCATCTCAAAGGCCTTCTTCTCCTCCATTTAAATCACAGTTACCCAAACTGACAAAAAATTTGAACATGATTATGTACAACAAAGGAGAGGGTACCTGATGTTGTAAATCAACAACTTTGAGGTGAACACGATTAAAACTGCAGATGAATGCTGACTTCCAGAGACACCCGGAGAGATCAGCCCTCAGTTAAGCTGGAGGCTGATATAGCAGGCTGCGATGTAATATATTTGGAAATCAATATTGAACTTTCTGGGGTTCACCATCACAAGAAAGTGTTTCAAATTCAGATTGTGGTTGGCTTGCTCTCTCTTAGATTATAGAATTGTCTTGATTATTACAGTTTTAGGCACTGCTTGCAGCTCCCGGTCCCCTAGGGGGCTCATCAACAAAACAATATTCAAATGCAACCATGGGATGCACTGTGATATCCAAAGTTGATAGTTGTAATGGACTGATGTATTATAATGTCCTGCCTTTTATGCAACTTTTTCGTTTTGAACTCTGTAACACCCATATTGCAGAAACGCCTTTGTTTCATCGTAAGTTAAGTTTTTCTGATTAAAATCTTTGTCAGAAATACAGTGCACATGTATAGCACCACCACATTGGGCAGTGGGGTATACACAAAGGGTATGTAAACAAAGGAGGCCAGCGTAGCTAGCAACATGCCTGTTTACAGAGCCCAGGCTTTGTATTAACACCAGATTTATTTCCAGTACAAACACAGGACAGTGGTCCCCAGAATCGCTACTCCACCTTTACTGTACTGTAGATAAAAGTGTATCTTAAATTTGTGCTGAGGAAACCTAATATTTTCAGATTAATTATCACTATTCAACACAGAAGGTGCTTGGTCCATCCTTTTAATTTGACCACTGACTGTATTTTTAATGGCTGATGATTTCTGATTGCAATTTCATGCAAGGTAAAATCTCCTGGTGCAATTAAAAAAGTGCCAATGAACTGATTTCTTTTTTTTTTCAAAAGAAGTATAATTTACTCAAAATCAAGATGTATATATGACTTTGTTCTTTGGTCCAATACAATAATTATTGCTGAATAAGAGAAACGATTGATATTGTTTTGTCGCGTCCCACCCCCAAGACAAACACATTGCTTGTGCTCAACTCCCAATTATTTACCAGCTAATTATTCATTCCCCTCCAGAACAAAATAAATAGATAATGTAAATGCAGATGGTGAAACCTTTTCAGCAGTCATCCTCAGCTGAACGAGATGAATTGCTTTGTCAGTCCAAAGGCCAAATTTCACTTTGCTGCTCCTCCAGGCACTCTGAATGCAAGTACCCACTTACATTCACTTAGTGTGTATTACATTTTACAATAGATTTCCTTATTCTTACATTCAAGGCCTCGGGGCAAATCATTTTTAGGGAATTTTTTTTTCTACTGAAGGAAATATGTAATCATATCTGGATGGATTTCTTTGTGTGGAGGCAATAGGGAGAAGATGGGAATGTGTTAAAGGGAGAGAAGGACAAGTTATGTCTGAGTGAGCAAGAGGAGGAGGGAGCGAAATGAATTGCAAAGTGATTCAGCTAGGACTACCAATTGACTATGTCCTGTCCTGCAAGCACATTTTCGCTGTCTTTTTCTCCAGCTCTCTTTCCAATCATCCCTTTCTCTTCTTTTCCCTCTTCCCCTTTTTCTTATCCTCTTAATCCCGGTTTTTCATGAATGCAAAGCTTAGTATAGGATGTATCAGATTCATCTGCTGCAAGACGGAAAGCCCTCTGCACTTACCCAAAAGATCTTAAGCACATCGTTTTTTGTCATCTTTATCCAATCACATACTCCCATCATCTATCTTTCTTGTTGTAACTGTTTTGGGCATGGGCGTTTATTAGAATAGGAGATATTTGACTTTTACAGTCCTTTCTCTCCTTAAAACAAACTATTTGCTTATACATTGTCCATGTTTCCTCCATATAATTGATGATGCATTTGAGATATTTTAAATTGAGTAAAATAACAACGTTGGCCTGTAGAGGGTAAATGGACTCCTCTTAAAAAGCGCTTTTCCCTGGGCTTTCACAGACCCACAGCCCTTAACATTGTTTTGTACACATTCACCCAATCACACACACAGTCACCGATAGCAGCAGCTACCAAACAGGGTGCAGGCTAACTACAGTATGGGGAGCAATTAAGGGTTCAGTGTTTTGCCCGGAAACACTTTTAGGCCTTTCACACCGCTGCAAAATCGGCGCTAGTTCTGGGCTTGTTCGGAGTTAGAGCCAGTGTTTTGGTTTCACACCGCCAGAGAGCCCGCTCCGGGCCGTAAAAACCGGGGGAACTCATACCCCAGGATTGAGCAGGGTTTGGGAAGAACTGCTTGCGCCAGCGGCCGGGGGAGGGATTATCCTGACCAACCAGAGCAACTCAAACCTCATGCCCGCCATATTTAAAAACACCGCTACTACGAGACGTAAACATAACATAATTACCGAATGTAGCGATCAAATTGACTGGCGAGAATACGCGGTATGGGTCCTGTTTGGTTAAGAAAGCAAAGCGAGAGCCAACACGTGTAAAAATAAGACGTATTCGCTGCTGTTGTTGTGCTTAAAGCTAGCGGTAGCTTTAGCGTTAGCCACAAGAGCAGCGGCGTCGGGTGACGTACACACACGTTTACAGTGACGTCATGACGTTGCTCTCTTGCCGGCTCCATGGCTGTCTCCGGTCGATGTGAAACCAACCGGTTCATAATAGGGATAAGGCTGTAACCAGTTTTGAACTGACCCCAACACCAGCCTGGAACTGACTCTTGGTTCATTTTGGTGTGAAAGGCCTATTAGACATGTAGCGGGGAGACTGTGCATCGATCCACCGACCCTACAACCCAGTGGACGACCGCCCTACCCACTTCGCCACGCCACCCTGTACACCACTTTGGTCCAAGCTGAAATAACTGAGCGACCGCTGGATGGATTGACGTGACATTTGGCACAGGCATTGATGGTCTCCAGAGGATCCACTCAAATGACTTGATCCTTTGACATTTTCTTGAGCGCCACCAGGTTGACATTTCCATTCAGTATGAAATGATGAATGGAATGGATTGACGCTACATTTAATACATACAGTATATAGAAGTTTCACTTTAAAAGACAGTACCTGTAATTGAACGCATCACTGTTCGAACAGACTTGACTTTCAGATTACCACTGTCTTCACAGATGAGTAAGACAAATGCTAATATAATATAAAGAGGTTGAAGGGGGAGCACTGTTCAACTGTAGGCTACAAGTCTATTTAGGGGACCATTATGTGCCACCATTAACAACATATGATTTTGGAGGTTGTGTAAGACTTTTCATACCCAAAACCAAGTCCTTTACACGGAAGCAGTAACTTATTTTAGCTACAAACTCCTTGCCCTGTTCACCCTGATCAGACTGTTCATCTACTGTCCCTTTAGGTGTGTCCCCCTTTGTCTTTGATCCAGCTATCCCTTCTTTCGATGTCATCATTAGAATGCATTCTTGTCCTACTGTTACAGGCACGTTTCCGCCTCAATTTGACCACACCAGGAGAGAATCTTCTAGCGCCAGTCGGCTCCAAAAATGCTGGCCATTCCATGTGTTAGTTACAAACTCATGAATTTACAATGTGTGTATGTATTTCTAACTACTGTGAATGTATATCCACACCCGTGGACACCCACACCCACATCAGTTATTTTTTCTCACCGTCTCAGAGTGCGAGTTGGAGGAGAGGAGGCGATCCCCTGCTCTTTCCCTGCTTCAATTAACACATGAAAATCCTAATCACGTGTTTGTTTATCCAGTTTAATGTGGTTTCTGTCCGATTGGCCCACGGCGTGGCTCGTCTGGTGTGCCCGGACAGATCTGTCAAGGGGGGCGCTGAAGTGAAACTGCCTGCGCTTCCAGGCACTTCCAGGGGCTTCTGGGTGCTTTGGGGATAGTGTGTTTGAGGCGTTAGGGTTCTTACCTGTTTGTATTCCTTTTGTTTACTAGAGCTGATTGCTGACATGTTGTAGCTATGTTTATGAGTGTTATGTTTGTGACTACACTTCCCACTTAGTGCCGGGATGTGACGTCACGCAGGTGCACACAGACTGTTTGATAATGAGCAGCAGCCAGGGCAGCTCAAGGGGAATTGTTTGACACAGACACCTGCAGGAGACACGAGGAGGATCTGCGCTTGGGAAGCATAGCCTGTGTCACTGAACAGTTCTTAGTTTTTAATCTTTCACAACTACACAGTAGGATCTCACTTCCCCGTCACACTACTGAACGTCATATCGTACGACTGGACTGGCGGCCCCTTGACGGTTGGAGACGGGGCTCTTCCAACCAGCAGACTAGGTGAGCATAGCTACACTCAGTACTCGAGTTGAGGGGGGATGGGGGGGGATGGCATCCCCCCTTGGAAATAAAGATCGCAAAAGCATCCCCCTTCTAAATCGGCCATCCCCCCTGTTATTTTATCAATGAATGGAGAAATATCACCACTATTTCAACATTTAGTAACACCTGCGCATACGCTGCCGGCACTCCACTCAGCACTCGATTCTGGCGCTTGCCAGGGTTGGGGAAATGTATTTACATTTGTTCAGCCAATTAAAAAATGTGTATATAATATACCATTACCATTCGTAGCTTCTGATTGGATGGGCACGGCGAGAGCCCGCCTCCAAAATCAATCATCGCATCACCACCTGCTTTCCTGTGGTCAACCGTCAATCACGTCCACAGAGCGCAGTCTCCCCTTTGCAAAGGCAGTTAGTGGGCTACTCGGCGACTTTTCTCACACGTTAACTTGTTCTTTCGGATATTAAATGCTGTGCGCAAAAGCTCATTCACTTCCTACTTTATCCAAACCGACTTACAGAACTTTTTGTTTAGCGTATCGCTTATTTAAGCCTGTAAACAAGCCTAGTGCTGCTTCCGCCTCCAATGATGCTGCTGCTGCAACATCGGGGTCACTGCCTCTTCCCCTCAGCAAGACTGCGGTCAAGCCAGCCGACCCATCGAAAGTGACAGTCAAGCCAGCCGACCCAAGTTTTTGCTGTACCTGTTTGTACTAGCCATTACGGTAATAGCGCCACAGAACTAGTTTCAAAATAAAAGCATAGTTTGTGCATTTGTCTGGTACATAACAGAAGACAGTAAATAAAAGCAAATACTATCAAAGGAAATGTACAGACGTTGTGATATGTACTTTCAAAATAAAAGCCCAACTAATTGACAAATGTAAGCTTATGTCCATATTCAAAATAAATGCATTTGTCTGGTAGATAACAGAAGACAGTAAATAAAAGCAAATAATATCAAAGGAAATGTACGGACGTTGTGATATGTACTTTCAAAATAAAAGCCCAACTAATTGACAAATGTAAGCTTATGTGCATATTTTTTTTTAATGTATATTTAAAAGGAAACGCCTTGTTATCGCAGACTAATTCCAAATCAGGTTTATAGTACACAACCCCAAAGTGTGACCCAGTAAGTTTCAGGACCTTCTCATGTGTAGTTTCAAAATAAAAGCCAACTAGAAATTGAAAATATGATACAAATTAGATATGATTTTGGATTCAATTAAAAAAAAACGCCCTGTTATGCCAGAGTCATTCCACTGCAGGGTCATAGTTCACGACCCCATGAGGCCACACAAGAAGTTTCAGGACATTCTGATGTGTACTTTCAGAACAAAAGCCCACTAGATATTGAAAATATGAGACAAATTAGATATGATTTTGGATTCAATTTAAAAAAAAATAACCTGTTATGCCAGAGTCATTCCACTGCAGGGTCATAGTTCACAACCCCATGAGGTCACACAAGAAGTTTCAGGACATTCTGATGTGTAGTTTCAGAATAAAAGCCCACTAGATATTGAAAATATGAGACAAATTAGATATGATTTTGGATTCAATTTAAAAACAAATGCCCTGTTATGCCAGAGTCATTCCACTGCAGGGTCATAGTTCACAACCCCATGAGGTCACACAAGAAGTTTCAGGACATTCTGATGTGTAGTTTCAGAACAAAAGCCCACTAGATATTGAAAATATGAGCCAAATTAGATATGATTTTGGATTCAATTAAAAAAAAAAGCCCTGTTATGCCAGAGTCATTCCACTCCAGGGTCATAGTTCACAACCCCATGAGGCCATACAAAATGTTTCAGGACATTCTGATGTGTAGTTTCAAAATAAAAGCCCACTAGATATTGAAAATAAGAGACAAATTAGATATGATTTTGGATTCAATTTAAAAAAAAATGCCCTGTTATGCCAGAGTCATTCCACTGCAGGGTCATAGTTCACAACCCCATGAGGTCACACAAGAAGTTTCAGGACATTCTGATGTGTAGTTTCAAAATAAAAGCCCACTAGATATTGAAAATAAGAGACAAATTAGATATGATTTTGGATTCAATTTGAAAAAAATGCCCTGTTATGCCAGAGTCATTCCACTGCAGGGTCATAGTTCACGACCCCATGAGGCCACACAAGAAGTTTCAGGACATTCTGATGTGTACTTTCAGAATAAAAGCCCACTAGATATTGAAAATATGAGACAAATTAGATATGATTTTGGATTCAATTTAAAAAAAAATGCCCTGTTATGCCAGAGTCATTCCACTGCAGGGTCATAGTACACGACCCCATGAGGTCACACAAGAAGTTTCAGGACATTCTGATGTGTACTTTCAGAATAAAAGCCCACTAGATATTGAAAATATGAGACAAATTAGATATGATTTTGGATTCAATTAAAAAAAAAGCCCTGTTATTCCAGAATCATTCCACTGCAGGGTCATAGTTCACAACCCCATGAGGTCACAAAAGAAGTTTCAGGACATTCTGATGTGTAGTTTCAGAATAAAAGCCCACTAGATATTGAAAATATGACAGAAATTAGGTATGATTTTGGATTCAATTTAAAAGAAAATTCAGGACATTCTGATATGTAGAATTTAAAAACCTCTCCATGTAAATTTTTCTGATGTCCAATATTTTCAATATTGTTACATTTTTTTTAGTTGTGACATCAAAGTGTACATACTTCTCTTATGCATTACTTTATAATCAATTTCAAAAAGATATCACTATCATTAAAATGAGTTATTCCTGTTTGATTTCCCATGTTTCATTTTGGACCTTTTCCTCCAGCACATGTTTTTCCTCAATTATATATTTTCACTATATTTTGATTTACATTTAAAGTTATTCTTCTCTCTTTGTAGGATCACAGTGGATGAGAATGATATGGTCTTGCAAATACAGGAATCCTAATGTTCATGAGTAAGACAAATTTAAAGAGTGTGATGATCAACTGTCAAATGTTCAGAGGGTCAACCGAGCTCCATTACTGAGTCTACAGGCCAGCACCATCTTTGCAGAAACCATTTCACCCCACCAAGATTTCCACCACTGAACCTCTAAGGAGCGGTATAGGGTCTTCATCCATCAACTTTGCTACACCACTTTATTGTTCTACCGCGATGGATACTGAAATATTTTCTCATTCATTAAACTTTGTACATTTTTTAATAAATAAAAATGCTATTAGTGGCTCAAACAAGAGTAAACTTTTTCGCTATTTTTAAAGTGCAAATACATACTTTAAAGATAGAAAGTAAAATATATTCTTCTATTTAAATATGAAGTTTAACTGTAACATATCAATTTTTTGACATCAAGTGTGTGTGTGTTATTCAGATCAGCTGTCATACACTTTTTGAAGCAAGTTTCGAATATGTGGGTGTCAGACAGTATGTGGGTGTGCAGTAATCAAGGCTTGTAAGAGCCTATAATGTTACCTTATTACAATTGGTTCACTTATTACATTACAGTTTATTTAGCTCCATAAGGTAATAGTGAACCCAAATGTAATACATTTTTATATTATGGCAAACAATGAATATGTTATGGGCCAGTATTTTCTGTATATGTCGTCATGTTCCATGACTACATATTAGGATTGTCAAAAGATCAATTATTGTTTTCACAACTGGACTGACTGAATTTTATTAGATAGATTTATTAATACTTTTTTCAAATGCCTAGTTCGTTTTTTTAATTTTATATTTTACTTTATTGTTCTACCGCGATGGATACTGAAATATTTTCTCATTCATTAAACTTTGTACATTTTTTAATAAATAAAAATGCTATTAGTGGCTCAAACAAGAGTAAACTTTTTCGCTATTTTTAAAGTGCAAATACATACTTTAAAGATAGAAAGTAAAATATATTCTTCTATTTAAATATGAAGTTTAACTGTAACATATCAATTTTTTGACATCAAGTGTGTGTGTGTTATTCAGATCAGCTGTCATACACTTTTTGAAGCAAGTTTCGAATATGTGGGTGTCAGACAGTATGTGGGTGTGCAGTAATCAAGGCTTGTAAGAGCCTATAATGTTACCTTATTACAATTGGTTCACTTATTACATTACAGTTTATTTAGCTCCATAAGGTAATAGTGAACCCAAATGTAATACATTTTTATATTATGGCAAACAATGAATATGTTATGGGCCAGTATTTTCTGTATATGTCGTCATGTTCCATGACTACATATTAGGATTGTCAAAAGATCAATTATTGTTTTCACAACTGGACTGACTGAATTTTATTAGATAGATTTATTAATACTTTTTTCAAATGCCTAGTTCGTTTTTTTAATTTTATATTTATATAATGCTTAATTGTTAGAATAAAGTTTTTCAAAAGGATTTTATAAGATGTTGTTATTCAGTTGTTTCTTCAAATTGTGGACGGATACATTTATATCCTATACATTATGGTTTTATATTATTAAACACGGTCTGCCTGCAGGCGCTGCTCACAAGACAGTGCCTATCTCAGACAGAAAATGCACGCAAGAAATACAAAATAAAATCATAAGCCTCATTTGAGCAGGAGCTGTCTTGCTCAGACCTTCGCAATTATGACGCGCGTCTTGCTGAGCGTGCACAGCATTTTTGAAAGTACACATCAGAATGTCCTGAAACTTCTTGTGTGGCCTCATGGGGTCGTGAACTATGACCCTGCAGTGGAATGACTCTGGCATAACAGGGCATTTTTTTTTAAATTGAATCCAAAATCATATCTAATTTGTCTCATATTTTCAATATCTAGTGGGCTTTTATTCTGAAACTACACATCAGAATGTCCTGAAACTTCTTGTGTGACCTCATGGGGTTGTGAACTATGACCCTGCAATGGAATGACTCTGGCATAACAGGGCATTTTTTTTTTAATTGAATCCAAAATCATATCTAATTTGTCTCATATTTTCAATATCTAGTGGGCTTTTATTTTGAAACTACACATCAGAATGTCCTGAACCTTTTTGTGTGGCCTCATGGGGTCGTGAACTATGACCCTGCAGTGGAATGACTCTGGAATAACAGGGTGTTTTTTTTTTTATTGAATCCAAAATCATATCTAATGTGTCTCATATTTTCAATATCTAGTGGGCTTTTATTCTGAAAGTACACATCAGAATGTCCTGAAACTTCTTGTGTGGCCTCATGGGGTCGTGACCTATGACCCTGCAGTGGAATGACTCTGGCATAACAGGGCATTTATTTTTAAATTGAATCCAAAATCATATCTAATTTGTCTCATATTTTCAATATCTAGTGGGCTTTTATTTTGAAACTACACATCAGAATGTCCTGAAACTTCTTGTGTGGCCTCATTGGGTCGTGAACTATGACCCTAGTGTGGAATGACTCTGGCATAACAGGGCATTTTTTTTAAATTGAATCCAAAATCATATCTAATTTGTCTCATATTTTCAATATCTAGTGGGCTTTTATTCTGAAACTACACATCAGAATGTCCTGAAACTTCTTGTGTGACCTCATGGGGTTGTGAACTATGACCCTGCAGTGGAATGACTCTGGCATAACAGGACATTTTTTTAAAAATTGAATCCAAAATCATATCTAATTTGTCTCATATTTTCAATATCTAGTGGGCTTTCATTCTGAAACTACACATCAGAATGTCCTGAAACTTCTTGTGTGACCTCATGGGGTTGTGAACTATGACCCTGCAGTGGAATGACTCTGGCATAACAGGGCATTTTTTTTTTAATTGAATCCAAAATCATATCTAATTTGTCTCATATTTTCAATATCTAGTGGGCTTTTATTCTGAAAGTACACATCAGAATGTCCTGAAACTTCTTGTGTGGCCTCATGGGGTCGTGACCTATGACCCTGCAGTGGAATGACTCTGGCATAACAGGGCATTTTTTTTTAAATTGAATCCAAAATCATATCTAATTTGTCTCATATTTTCAATATCTAGTGGGCTTTTATTTTGAAACTACACATCAGAATGTCCTGAAACTTCTTGTGTGGCCTCATTGGGTCGTGAACTATGACCCTGCAGTGGAATGACTCTGGCATAACAGGGCTTTTTTTTTTAAATTGAATCCAAAATCATATCTAATTTGTCTCATATTTTCAATATCTAGTGGGCTTTTATTCTGAAAGTACACATCAGAATGTCCTGAAACTTCTTGTGTGGCCTCATGGGGTCGTGAACTATGACCCTGCAGTGGAATGACTCTGGCATAACAGGGCATTTTTTTTAAATTGAATCCAAAATCATATCTAATTTGTCTCATATTTTCAATATATAGTGGGCTTTTGTTCTGAAAGTACACATCAGAATGTCCTGAAACTTCTTATGTGGCCTCATGGGGTCGTGAACTATGACCCTGCAGTGGAATGACTCTGGCATAACAGGGCTTTTTTTTTAATTGAATCCAAAATCATATCTAATTTGTCTCATATTTTCAATATCTAGTGGGCTTTTATTCTGAAAGTACACATCAGAATGTCCTGAAACTTCTTGTGTGACCTCATGGGGTTGTGAACTATGACCCTGCAGTGGAATGACTCTGGAATAACAGGGCATTTTTTTTTAAATTGAATCCAAAATCATATCTAATTTGTCTCATATTTTCAATATCTAGTGGGCTTTTATTCTGAAACTACACATCAGAATGTCCTGAAACTTCTTGTGTGACCTCATGGGGTTGTGAACTATGACCCTGCAGTGGAATGACTCTGGCATAACAGGACATTTTTTTAAAAATTGAATCCAAAATCATATCTAATTTGTCTCATATTTTCAATATCTAGTGGGCTTTTATTCTGAAACTACACATCAGAATGTCCTGAAACTTCTTGTGTGACCTCATGGGGTTGTGAACTATGACCTTGCAGTGGAATGACTCTGGCATAACAGGGCATTTTTTTTTTAATTGAATCCAAAATCATATCTAATTTGTCTCATATTTTCAATATCTAGTGGGCTTTTATTCTGAAACTACACATCAGAATGTCCTGAAACTTCTTGTGTGACCTCATGGGGTTGTGAACTATGACCCTGCAGTGGAATGACTCTGGCATAACAGGGCATTTTTTTTTAAATTGAATCCAAAATCATATCTAATTTGTCTCATATTTTCAATATCTAGTGGGCTTTTATTTTGAAACTACACATCAGAATGTCCTGAAACTTATTGTGTGGCCTCATTGGGTCGTGAACTATGACCCTGCAGTGGAATGACTCTGGCATAACAGGGCTTTTTTTTTTAAATTGAATCCAAAATCATATCTAATTTGTCTCATATTTTCAATATCTAGTGGGCTTTTATTCTGAAAGTACACATCAGAATGTCCTGAAACTTCTTGTGTGGCCTCATGGGGTCGTGAACTATGACCCTGCAGTGGAATGACTCTGGCATAACAGGGCTTTTTTTTTAAATTGAATCCAAAATCATATCTAATTTGTCTCATATTTTCAATATCTAGTGGGCTTTTATTCTGAAACTACACATCAGAATGTCCTGAAACTTCTTGTGTGACCTCATGGGGTTGTGAACTATGACCCTGCAGTGGAATGACTCTGGCATAACAGGGCATTTTTTTTTAAATTGAATCCAAAATCATATCTAATTTGTCTCATATTTTCAATATCTAGTGGTTCTTTTATTCTGAAACTACACATCAGAATGTCCTGAAATTTCTTGTTTGACCTCATGGGGTTGTGAACTATGACCCTGCAGTGGAATAACTCTGGAATAACAGGGCATTTTTTTTTAAATTGAATCCAAAATCATATCTAATTTGTCTCATATTTTCAATATCTAGTGGGCTTTTATTCTGAAACTACACATCAGAATGTCCTGAAACTTCTTGTGTGACCTCATGGGGTTGTGAACTATGACCCTGCAGTGGAATGACTCTGGCATAACACGGCATTTTTTTAAAAATTGAATCCAAAATCATATCTAATTTGTATCATATTTTCAATTTCTAGTGGGCTTTTATTTTGAAACTACACATGAGAAGGTCTTGAAACTTACTGGGTCACACTTTGGGGTTGTGTACTATAAACCTGATTTGGAATTAGTCTGCGATAACAAGGCGTTTCCTTTTAAATATACATTAAAAAAAATATGGACATAAGCTTACATTTGTCAATTAGTTGGGCTTTTATTTTGAAAGTACATATCACAACGTCTTTACATTTCCTTTGATAGTATTTGCTTTTATTTACTGTCTTCTGTTATGTACCAGACAAATGCACAAACTATGCTTTTATTTTGAAACTAGTTCTGTGGCGCTATTACCGTAATGGCTAGTACAAACAGGTACAGCAAAAACTTGGTTCGGCTGGCTTGACTGTCGCTTTCGATGGGTCGGTTGGCTTGACCGCAGTCTCAGCAAGCGCTCCCCCAAAGCCTTCTCTTCTATCGGCTCAGGCTGCCTACTGTACATGTTTTCAGGTTGATGCAAGGGGCGAATTAAAAAAATAACTAAAGGGTGATGTTTATAAAAATGTTTTGTTTTTATTCATCAAACATTTGGAAACAAAACAGCAAGAATGAAATCTCTCACAGGAACAATCAAAGTCGATTGCATATTGCGTTCTACAGGTTTTATTTTTTTATTTCTTTTACATAAATTAGATTTTTCCCTCTTGCAATTTTACTAGTTTTGTCTGGAACATTCCTTAATATCAGTGTTTCTGACAGCAGAAGTGGATTTTTAATTGAGAGTTAATGACATCATTATTATCTATTATTTCCTAAGAAAATTTGAAAATTAAATATTTCTGCTTTTCATAGAAGTTGGCATATGGTTTGTATACTGATGTGGAAAGCTTAGCAGTGCTATCATGGAAACCCCCCCCCCCCATACAATATTGATGTGTCTAAACCTTACATACAGTCCCTGACAAAAGTCTTGTCGCCTATCAATTTTGTAGAAACAACAGCTTATAAACTGACTTTTAATTAATCCATTGGTTTTAAAAAATGGCTCATATGAAAGCTAAAACCCTCCCAAATTATGTTTAATATACTAAAATAAATTTGCTTCACTACAGAAATATTGATAATTTAATGAACACAGAAAGGTCAGATTTTGGCAGGACAAAAGTAGGCGACAAGACTTTTGTCAGGGACTGTACAGTAACTGTGGCATAAAGCAAGCGCAAAGATCTTGCAAGGGCAAAAAAATTCTGCTTGCGTGCTGCGCACGCTCGCATCTTGGGTAGCCTAGCTTTGCCAGCCTATTAGGCCTATTTGTATCAGCACAACACCTGAATGGAGAGGCTGTTGAATCTTTGCATCTTCACTAAATATTCACAATATTACAATGGTTTACTGATTTGCTAATATGTCAATAAGGGAGTACTGGCACTACCCCCACCCCCATTTCAAGCACTGAATATAATATAACAATTATCTCTATCTGTGCTTAAACAATAATCATAAGGGTACACCGTTGGTGTCCCATCATATGCGTTGTCATCAGCACAAGTGATCTGTCCCTAAATGTTAAATCCAATCCACCATCCCCCCTGATT
Organism: Ammodytes marinus; assembly: GCF_949987685.1. Classification (NCBI taxonomy): domain Eukaryota; kingdom Metazoa; phylum Chordata; class Actinopteri; order Uranoscopiformes; family Ammodytidae; genus Ammodytes; species Ammodytes marinus. Next base: position 26,950,885 of record NC_137232.1, on the reverse strand, counting down.
TTTTTTTACAACTCTGTACTGGCTACACTTGACCTCTGACGCATCAGCTCTCAGTTTGCCTTTTATTTTGTTCTTTTCTGTTGAGTTGCAGTAGGGGCATTCCGAATACCGGGCTTGCGGCAGTTGCAGTATAACACAACACTTCTTTCGATGTCATTTATTCCAGGCCTACCTTAACCCAAAACTCACTCAACACCATATATTATTCTCCTGCCCTCGATGTATTCATCTCTGTATCGTCCTCCTCACCTTTTGTCCTTTCATGCCTCATCCTATCTGCGTCCACTGTCCTTCTCACCCATTGTAACCGTCTCCCTCTCCCCTGCCATTGTTACTGTCCCTGTCCCTCCTCCTCTATGCCTTTCATACCTCTGTCCCCTCCATGCCTCTGTGCTCGGGCCCCCACCCCTCTTTCTTTTCTGTCCTCTAATCATCTCTCGTTTTTTAATTTCCCCGGCAGACAGCTCCAGTGCTGGTCCATTTAGTCACAGGCTTTTAATTAGACGAAAGCAGATTAGGAAGGGCCTCTCTCTCCCAACCTTGCCGGTGGTGAACAACGCACACAGGAGCACCTACATGCACGCACACACACACACACACACATACACACACACACACACACGCACATGCACATGCAGTCACCTATGCACACGCACATACACGAAAAGGTAATGTTATTTACTCAGAAATGGCATTTTGTGATTTCAGTGTCTTGTTATATGCGAACAAACACATTTATGAACATATGCCGGGAAGGAAACAGAAATAAATCCATGCCTCGGTAATGTGATTGTATTGTTTTGAAATATTAATATACCCCGCCCCCCCAAAACACACACACACACACACACACACACACACACACACACACACTGTTAAACAGTGGCCGGGGGGAACGCGTTATGTGACTATTCTTGTGGGAAACATTGCAAGCAAGTAATTAATATTTGAACTGCAGCCCTTACCTGACTGCTGTTGATGTTGTTGTTGTAGGTGGTGGTAAAGTAGAGTGTTTATTTGTGCCTTGGTGGTGCAAATCAGCAACCACATCAGTGTGGGTGTCAGTGAATACATTTTTCTGACTCTGGATGTTTGATTTAGGTCTAAATATATCTTCTGTCGTTCATATCGTTCATGCAAATACAGACATCAGAACTTAACGGGTTTTCTTGAATGGTACTCTGTCCAACAGCATTAACATTGACTGTGGTGTGCCGCAAGGAAGTTGTTTGGATCCGCTCTTATTTTAAATTTTTACGAATGATCTCCCGCTTGTTATTCAAGAATCCACTATGGTTTTACTCGGGACTCTGGCTTGGCTTGGTGCTCAATGTATTGTGTTTTGATGTGGGTGCTTGCGCGCTCTGAGGCGCCCAGATGCCCATTTATTTGTTTGTTTGCAACTGTTGTTATGTATTTGTAGTCTTGTAACTGTACTTTTACTGTATTTGAGTGAATGTGATGATTTGTTGTTTGTGTGTTCAGATTTTAATTGGACCCCAGGAAGACTAGTCTGCCGCTTCTGCGACAACATTTCCATTATATTGAACCATGGACTTTGATAGAGTGTCATAACAATATGTAAAATGGCAGGTTGGACTCATCAGAGCTCTCCCTCTTGAGTCATTCAGAGGCTTGAGGTGATTTATGACTAAGTCTAAATGATCTGGTTTAAGCACTGTGATCAATTGTGGCGCAGTAGTGTGGCAGACTGGCAAGCGCAGTAACAACAACAGCTATTGCTATCAGTATCATCTTCACGTGGAGGCTTAAAGTAATCCCTACTTAAAAAGGAGAGAAAAGAAGATATCATGACTCATGGAATGGGGGGTTTAATTAGCGTGTGGGAGAAACAGGGCCAGCTAACAGCTGTTATTACCTCCACATTTACATGAAACTGATATTAAATGCATAGCTTAAGTGAGAACATAATGTGTCATGTACACTGTAAACCTTTGATGTAAATTTACAGCTAAAATCCTACAGTATCATACTGTATTGATGTTCTACAAGATCATACTGTAAATTGCAATGCATTTTGGGAGAAAATAATAATTTTACAGCAATATCTGAGAATGTTGCAGTTTACAGGTATTTTCTGTAAAAAGCAGTGCATGACGGGAAAATAAAGGAAGAGGCGGGAATTAAAATTTGAAATATTTAGGCGGCAATTTTTCTCTAGTCCATTTTAAGACAACTCATTTCACTCTTATTATAAAGCCTATAGTCTATGGTTTCACTTAAGACTATCCCAGGATTTTATTTGTGTCTATTCTTGTGTTGTATTGTGTTTCTGGAACTACCACTGCCCAGGACCGAAGAAATAAGGAGACCGTTAGTTTTTTTTATCATTTTTCTCTGCGGGGTTTTCGAACAGGGACTGTCGCACGGCATCAGTCGGTGTCAGTCTGTTCGGAACAAAGCACATTGGAGCAGCGTAGCTGTGTCAAGAGGACAGACCCGTGATTCATCGACAAATCGACATTCATGTAAGTTTAAATCTCTGTATTGCCTGCAAGCCTTGTACATCAAGTGTATTTTTTTAGTATTTTTTTTTTTTTTGCAAGAAAACTGATTGCAACTGCTCACTTAGCAGAGCTAGGTAGCATGAGCTAGCCAGCCTACCGATCACAACCACTAACAGTTAGCCTACTTCATACACACATTTTGAATTTTGGAGCAGGAGCTACACATACTAAAAAGGTATTGAAAATCCTCATGCTAATGCTGAACCTCAGATTTTCTCCTTGTTTCTGCTAAAATTAACTAGCTAATACAGGCTTTTTTTATGCTAACGAACATGTAGCCTATCTACTTGGGAAATGTTCTGTAGCAAGTAGGGGTGTGCACGTAACCGTTTAGTAAATCATAACCGTTTAGGAAAAATCAATAAACTAAAACCGTTTAAAAAAAAATCTTCAAATTTAAAATTCTTTTTTTCAAAGTTTTTAATTATGTTCTGGAGACACGCATTGATTGATTTTACATCACTAATAAACTGATGATAAATGGTGGGGATGATAAAAGCTAGTCTGCCGAATCTGTCTGACCCTTGGCGAGTGTGTGTGAGTGAGTGTATCGGCGCACACACACACAAACACACACACACACACACACACGGGGAGTCGCGGTGCTGGGGCTCGACTCACAGCCACGAGTGATGAAAGATAACCTAAAGATTAAAGTTACCCGGTTGACGTGAACTACGCTCGTAAGTAGCCCGAACTTTATAACACCTGTTCAACCTGCATACACGTATAGGCTATATTAATCAGGAAATTAATGATAATGACGGCAAACACATGACAGGCGAACGTGTGTGTGTGTGTGTGTGTGTGTGCCATGGACCTATTATAAGAGCTGTGTAAACCATAGAAAGTATATAAAAACGAGCGTGGTTCATGTCAACTGTGGGTTTACAGGCGAACGAACGCGTATGTGTGTGTGTGTGTGTGTGCGCGCGCGCGCCTACAAGACGGCGGGCGCACGAGGACAATGACGTCACTGTTAACCGTGTACACGAAACAAATTCCGTACATGTTTAGACATTTTTGTAAACGTTCACACCCCTAGTAGCAAGCTCTGGTCTCAAATTGGCTCAGCTTTTCTTCTTGAACTAACTTTAGCCATCAAACGTTTATTTTTTTATTTATTTTTTGCTATCTGATCATTTATCTAACACAATGTTCCATTGTCAACTCTGTGGTCATGACTGTGACACTAAATTTGCATTTGTGAGGCATATGAAAATTCACAGGAGTTTCCCTTACTTGTCCTTCAGATGTGCCCTACCTAATTGTAATTGTACATTCAGAAACATAACAGTTTTCAAAACCCATGATGTATATAGGGATCACCCAGGTAAAGATAAGAGGCTATCTAGTCATTTTGTTGGCCATGAAACTAGCATAGCATGTCATGTGGATTTCTGCACCGTCAAGTGTAACAGCATTTCGAATGTATCCTCTCATTTGAAGAGTCATATTAGAGAGGGTAGGTCAGTTTCATGTCCATTTACAAACTGTGATAAAATATTCACTGTTGTGTCTACATTTTCGTCACATTTGTCAAGAAATCACAAAAAAAGTGCAGTGAGAGGTCTCTCTTTAGAAATGGGAGCAAATATTCAGGAAGAGTGTGTCAGTGAGCAGGCTGAAGGCTTGGATGAGCAGACAGAAGTCACGGGTATGCAGGCAACTAACCCCGATATAGTCATACACGCAAAACATGCGTTGCCTAGGCGACTGTCTTAGAAAGCGCTGCAGTAAAGTATTACTGTATAGGCCTACACATATGAACAACTGGTGTAGCCATACCGGGCTATCCAAGATGGTGGCTGTTCTGCGCATGCGCTCCTCATATCGTGCACGTTCCTCAGATTGTGTAGCGACAACGCCATCATCAGTGAGAGAACACTAGAGGCAGGGTTCAGCATTTTTATTTTCTGCATCTCAACCTCTGCTGTGGGAAGAAAAAAAGGGGGCAAAGTAATTCGATTGATTTGTTGACTCGCGATCTTAATAAGTCGTTCACATCCCTAATATTAACTTGGCTCTCTTGGTATTGTCCCGCTCGCGAAGTGGATCGGAGGGTAGGCCTACAGCTCTGGACTATAAAGCACACAATTTAATTGTGTTTGGTATGTAGTCTGTGGGGGGGAAAATGTACTTAAAACACTAAGCTAGAACCACCAGGTTTCGCTGTATAGCTACACCCACTAAAAGGTCAAATTTACCCCGTGGCAATTCTAGTGTTTAGCCTCAAGGTGGCAGTCTAAGACCACAAATGAGACAAATGGTCAAAATAAAGCTAATAAGCATACCTTGCCTTTTTGAATTCATTATAATGATCAACCAAAATTAAAACAAATTAAATTATTATTATAAATAGCCGTTATATCTTAAACAAATAATTAAAACTAAATAAATAAAATAATTGATTAAATAACAGATAAAGTAAAAAAAAAAAAAAAATGTTATGTAATTATTATTATTTATTTTTTTAAATCAAATTGAGAACCATCATATTTAGGCACTGTTTTCTTCAATTAAGAAACAGCTTTTTTTAATAAGGAAATATCCTTTAATTTGGGCTTTTTGACAACATTTCTACCTTTTTTGCATTAGCCAAAGTTGTGGATATAGGGGATTGACCTATGACAAACAATACTTAAACTTATTTATTGCTGTTGTCTGGGTTTTAATTGGTTGGGTTAAGCCAAAATGCCATAGATAAAACTAATGAATATACCATTAATTCAAGTGAATGTACAGTGAATCATTTTGTTGCCATTTCTAATAACTATTCATATTATTTTAGGTCCAACTTCACTGACTGACCAGCGGTGGTGCATGAGCATTGAGGGCAAAGGATCGTCCTTTGTGCTGGGGCTTGCTGTCCTCTTTTCTGCATACTACAATTTCAACCTGCAGTACCAGGAAAATGCAGCTTGCACGCAGGAATTCATTTAGAGGTAGGAGACTTTCCACACATCGCACACCTGGATTGACATTTACTTACAAGTGCTCCAAGCTTAGAATGTGCATAGCTAAAACTGCTGTTGTTGTCCTACTACAAGCAGCATTGGCTAACAATAATACTGCTGCTACTCCTAGTACTGTGTAACATGACTGGTGCTAATGCTCATACTACGAGTACTAGCCCCCACTTGCAGAATGAGCACTAGAACTAGAATCTTATTTACACGTTTTACACTTTTCAATATTTCTATTTTAACTTTTAAGCATTTCACTGTGTGGAGGACACCACCTGTTACATTTGAATTATACATGACAAATACTATGCTATTTGATTTAGTTAACTATAAACAATAGTAAAATAAGTCGCATTAGCAGTAGTGCTTCTACTCAGTTTATTGTAAGCCATGCTAGTTTATCTTTGGGTGATGCAAGGGCACTTCTGGTGCCCTTGCATCATTGCCCTGGACATTTAAAAAATGCAGGAGAAAACTATCAAATTAATGATTAAGTTAGGCTTTAAATATTGTTTTTAAGAGATTATTATTTATGGACATTTCTGGATTATTGGCAGCTTTGTTGTTTATTTCCTTTGGAAAGTATTAATACTGTATATTGGTTAAAACAGTATGATTTGTGGGGCAGTGGTCAGAGCGTCGCCCCCCGTGCCCAGAACCCGCAGCAGACCCGGGTTAGAATCCAGCCCGGGTTGTTCTCTGCATGTCTTCCCCTCTCTGCCACACTTCAACTCTGTCTCTCCAAACCTTTCTGATAAAAATAAAAATGCACAAAAAATTATCTTAAAAAAAATGAAATAGTATGATACATTTTTTAAACTTATACATATATTTCTGTTTGTATTGTCATTTAGGATCTGCTTTGTGATCAATCCGGAGAGGGGATCAAAGGCATACCATGGCCAGGCGCCTAGCAAAAAAACTGGAAAGATGGTCCAGAAAAAATCCTCCACCGTCAACCCCAGGTCTCGTCACTCATCAAGAAGCTCGTTGATTTCAAGTGGGACTTTGTCTAATCTTTGTCTCACTAACACCCTCACACTCACATGGACGGACACACACACACACTAATGCCTCGTTTCCACCGAGCACAGCGGGTCGGGTCAGAGCATCTTGGTCCGCTTATTTTGGCATTTCATTTGGCAAAAGTTGGGTAGTGTCCCAAAATAAGCGAGCTAAACCGCTCTGAACTGCTCACATTTTTAGTACGTCTGAAAAGGGTACCGAAAATGGGAGCGGCTTAAAGCGGTTAGGCGCGCATCTTTTGGGACCATACCCAACTTTTGGCAAATGAAAAGCAAAAATAAGCGGATTGAACCGCTCTGACCTGACCCACAAAACACAAACACAGGTGGCTGCTGACCAATGTAGCTCTACTGAATCCACAGCCTAGCCCTGCGTTCCAAATCGCATACAGACACACACTAATGCCTCGTTTCCACCGAAAAAGAGCGGGTCGGAGCGGTTCGATCTGCTTAATTTGGCTTTTCATTTGCCAAAAGGGTCCCAAAAGAAGAGCGCTTAACCGATTTAAGCCGCTCCCATTTTGGGTGCTCCTCCGTTGAAAGGGTGCCAAAAAGGTGGAGCTACACACTGCCGTCCGTTGATTGGTCGAAAGATTCATTTCCGCATTAAACCCTGTGTGTAGTCACCTCGGCAAGAGTGAGGAGAGTCTTGTGTTCAGCGAAAAATGTGAGCGCAGCACTCTGTTCATTGTGTAGTGTTTTTCCTCTTCTTCCTTCTTTCCTTTAAATGAATCAGAGGGCTACGCTGCTTCCCGCCGTTAAGATGTCACCATAGTTAGCCTATAAAGCTGCCAGCGCTGTTCGCTCACTGTCTCTGTCGGCTTGCACTGAGCCGTCTCTGCGCATTTACCGGCGTGATTCGCTCACAACACGGGGAAATGAATATAGAAGCGGCTGGTTTGGCCAAGCAAAAACAAGAGACCGCTTGCTTGACCACAGTTGTTCCACGGCACGATAGTTTGACCCACATTCTGGCGCCGGCTATCGCAGTCCAGCCTATACCCCGCCCTACCAGCGCGCCTCTTTTGGGATCCTACCCAACTTTTGGCAAATGAAAAGCCAAAATAAGCGGACTGAACGGCTCCGACCCGACCCGCTCTGCTCGGTGGAAACGAGGCAATACACAAACACACAAAACATAAACACAGGTGGCTGCAGCTGACCAATGTAGCTCTACTGAATCCACAGCATATCCCTGCATTCCAAATCAAATTGTCTTTCTTTTTTCTATCATACACATCTGACCATAAAAATAATCTAGTTAGGATGTAGTAGGCACATGTTGGGACATACTTTTACTTGTTTATTTCATCCTAACATGGTGCCTTGATCTTGCCTCTTGCTTTTATATCCGTCTCATCCCAGTTTAATAAGGAGCATTAGGTCAGCGTTGTGTTTTGGTATGTATCATAGTCCTGAGGGGTGTATTACAAAGCAAGTTTAAGGGCTGGGCGAGGTCTGTTGAGTCTAAAGCCAGAGTTTTCAGTATCACGAAAGATGGCTCTTTTTACCTGGCTAGATCACCATGGTTACTGTACGGCTAACCTGCTCCGACCAGTTGAGACAAATGGTCAAAATATAGCTAATAAGCTATATTTTTTTAAAATACCTTGCCTTTTTGAATTAATTATAATGATCAACCAAAATTAAAACAAATTAAATGATTATTATAAATAGCCGTAATATCTATATAAAATAATTAATTGAATAACAGATAAAGTAAAAATAAAAATGTAATGTCATTTTATCTTTTTTCTTTTTTTTATCAATTGAGAACCATCAAATTAGGCACTGTTTTCTTAAATTAACAAACAGCGTTTGGGTCCAAACAGATGTAGTTGAATGGTAAGCCCCTTGCCCCTCTATAAAACTGAAAGTGTTTTAAAAGAATCAATCAATCTATCTGTATTGTATTTTTTGATTTGATTGATTTCTTTACGTGTGAGTTTTGGGTGGGATTACATTACAGTTTGTATGTTTCTTTAACTGTTTGACTGTATTTGACTTCTGTTAGGATATTCATATGGAAATGTTGAGTTAAAATGTTGTTGCTTAAACTGTATACTGATTGAGTGCATGTGTGTCGATCTGATTTGAATTATTATAAGTACATGAATGTAAGGTTGCAGCTGTTAAAAGGTGGGGCACATTCTTTAGAATATAAGTAAAGTCTTATATTTTGTTTTGTTTTTGTGACTGCAAAATAAATAGTTAATTACATTTTGATTCTTTTCTCTTTTTCCATTGTTATTTAAGACTGATTGTTTATTTGATCTATACCTATAAGATGGAATTTGAAGCTGTTGAAAAAAAATTAATTGATCAGTGTACCGCAACTATGAAAATGTGGAATAATACAGTTATTTTGGTGCTGCTCTGAATTTGCTGTACATTTACAGCTAATAATGGCTGTAAATGTACAGCAAATTCATAGTTTATTTACAGTTACAGGTTATTGGAAATACAGTAATTGTAGAGGATAGATATTGTAGATTTACAGCAGATTACTGGCGAATCTGCTGCCAGTAAAATACTGTAAATTAAAATGCAGTATGTTTACTGTAAATAAACAGTAGTTTACTGGCGAATCTGCTGCCAGTAAAATACTGTAAATTAAAATACAGTATGTTTACTGTAAATAAACAGTAGTTTACTGGCGAATCTGCTGCCAGTAAAATACTGTAAATTAAAATACAGTATGCTTACTGTAAATAAACAGTAGTTTACTGGCGAATCTGCTGCCAGTAAAATACTGTAAATTTAAATAATACAGTAAGATACTGTATGTCTATTTACAGTAAAATACCATAGTTTTAAAAACAGTATGCTTACTGTAATTAAACAGTAGTTTACTGGCGAAGCTGCTGCCAGTATAATACTGTAAATTTACAGTGAAAAGTTTTACAGTGTACCATAAAGATACGGAAACCTGCCTTCAGAAATAGATTTTTTTTTTTTTTAAACATCAATAGAAATGTTAAGTTTCAATCAAGCAACCATGGCTGATTAAGTACACATTCCCACTATGCAGTCAGCGAAACTCAAAGTATATTTTTGGTACAACTTGTACCAAAAGGGATTATCACAGCTGACAAGGAAGTTCACTCTCCATCTAATCTAATTCTGCGTTCCTGCTTCAGCTCCTGTAGATTAGGGATGAAACCTTATTTAGATTAGATGAAATGTGTGTGGCTTCTTCCCAGCACCTGATGGAATATAAACATAGGTCTCCAGGAACGCAATGTTTATATATGTGTGTGTAAGTGTTTGAGAAAGCCATTTTAACATCCTGAGCTGGTCAATGAACCCTTGTACCTTCCTGTTTTCTTGTAGAGCGTCTGTCTCTCCCAGTGTTTGCCTATAGGCTGAATTAGAACACTCTTGACATTTTAGGCACAATTTCTTTATGTATTCGGAGCACACATACACACATTCAATTGTCGCTCATTTTGTGTGTGTGTCATTCCTCCTAATGGTAGTGTGAATAAACATGAGTTTCTCATGTTGTGTTTCCTTTGCCAGCCTGAGGCTATATGATATGCAACATCAACAGCTGTTCCTTCTGCAATATGGGACAAAAAAAGGCAGAGTTGATGCTGACATGCACTTTCGAGACAATGTTTTTCAAATTTATGTAAGAACAACATTTTGTTGTGACTTTCCTGAGACCATTGCAAACTTCTTTTGCAAATGTTTATTGACATACTGGGCGGTGTGTGAAGGATCTCAGCTTGAGTTTATCATTCTCTAAACTCCCCCCATCATCGTGACTAACCAGCTGTTTTCTAATACTTACTTTTCTACTCAAGTTTAGTTGGTGCTGCACTTTGCACCTTTTCTCATTTTAATCAGTTTCTCGTCCACTACATTTTTTCTTCTGTTTGCTGAAAACACCCACGCACACCTCCAAATGCTATGTCTGTGCTGCTGTTTATCATTACAGAGAGACTGTGATTCACACCAAGTGAGTGGCATGGCATTTCAACAACACAGAAGAAACACATATTTTTTTTGTTTTAATTAAATGATGACCATTGGTACCACACAGTTTGCCTCATCTTTTAGCATTCAGCTGACATTGATTAATTTCCCTCAATTTGGTTGAATGAAGCTTTGTTGGATAACTGTCTTTCTCTTGCGGCAACAACATATTAAATTCACCTTTCTCCTTGTCCTCTGCCTCTCTCTGTTCATTTGCAGCTGATTAGAGGCTCCCACGGAGTGAATTAGTGATGCGTTCATTTGAGTCGGAGAGCGAGCGCCCGTCTGGATTGTGGCTTGTACGTGTGAGCTCTCTCTGAGGTATATACTGTGTCAGTATCCTTGTGTATTCATACACAAGGATACTGACACAGTATATGTGAATGTACATGCATGCCCCTCTGAAGCCAATGAAAGAGCAGTTATTCCAAGAGCCCGGCTGGATCAACTCTTTCTTCCATAAATACACAGACCCAGATATTAATTCCAGTTGCACTGGTTACACTGTTTTAACTAAAGACCATCTCTCCAGGGCTGTTCTCTCTCTCTCTCTTTCCTCCCTTTGTTTTTGCATCTTTCTTAAAGCCTTGAGGCTGATGTGTAACACAGCTTCCATGTGTATTTCTGTGTTAATCAAATTCAGTGTCCCTTCGATGAGCGCAGTATAATTACTTAATTCTGCTGGTGACAATAAACTGCCAATGAGTTGGTAGTAGGAAGTAGGAAAAATCTTTTGAGAGAACGGCAGTGAAACAGCTCTCTCTGTCTCTGTCTCTCTTTCTCTCTCTCTCGCTCCCTGCTTCCATTTGCAAGAGGTCAAGTTGTATGAAACACATGTGCACATACAGTATATGAATGGACATATTGACTCTTCAGTAAACCTTCTCAGATCAAACCCATTCTTTTATTTGGCTGTGTTTGGGTGTTCCACAAACATGATCATAACATTTTCCAGAAGAGCTGCTATCTTTCTGTATTTCAAAAATCATGCCAGGGCAGTGACAGCCCGGCCAGTGGTGCGTTCATCCAGTCAGGTTTGGAAAGGTTTCCATGTAATGTCTCAATGATGGAGAGTGCTGTCAAGCTTATGTTGGACAACCTCTAGATGACGATATCTTTTAGATTCATCCATGACCTCGCCAGACCACAATGAAGGGGAGCAAAATCCATTTCTTCAGACTAAACAAACACACATATGAACACACAAAGGTTGGCACCACTGTGTCTCAATCATATGAGAAACTTGGAGGTTCCAATTCCCTTCTCCTTCTGTCCTTTGCATCGTTCATTGGCTCACTTGTCTTTTCGTGGTACAGATAAAGACAATTGACCTTTTATATATTTGCACATTTTAATGTTAATTGTGAGTGTAAAGACTATACAAGTCCTCGTTTATGGGATGAGTAGCTTAGTTTTACATAGCACCTTTCAATAAACCCAAGGATGCTATAGAGGGGGATGAAAAGAAAGTAATAACACAAGCAAGGGCTGAAAGTTTTGCCCTGGTTGCCAAAGTCGGTCTGTTTCATTGTGTTTCCATGTTGCATATGTCTGCCGTTGTTGTGTGTATGTGTGTGTGTGTGTGTGTGTGTGTGTAGTTTAGAAGGATAAGAGCAGGTTCTGGAGCAGAAGCCAGGGGAAGGTGAATCGAGGAAGCTTATTAAGCTCCAGTTCACTCCAAAGAAGAGCAAAACACACCCTCCCTGTCTCTTCATCTCTGTCTCTCCTTCTGCTACAACGCTGAGCACTTACCTTCAGCCTCAGTCAGTCAGACTGTCTCTCTCTATGCACACACACACACACACACACACACACACACACACACACACACACACACACACACACACACACACACACACACACACACACACACACAAATATTTGAGCTTTAGACTTTCAAGTCACCAACCTTGAAACCCCTCATTTAATTTTAAACAACATTTGTAAAATTGCATTGCACACAGAGTTCATTAATATTCAAATACAAATGCCCATTAATGATACCAAAAATACTCCCGCGCGCTCAGTGTGTGCTATCGCGCCTCTGTGAGTGTCTATCGTATGATGGAGAGCAAGAATGTGAAGTTTCATGCTGTCTGTGAATGTCAATCATTTTGCCTTCTATTGTTCCGGAAGGTCAGTGATACCTTTGGAACCATAACACAGTCGAGGCTTTCTACGTCAGTCATAATATGCATTCTCCTGCAGTTACACAATGCCAAGACATGTGAAGGCAATTCATAGCTGTGGGCAGAGCCTGTGAACCAGGTCCCTCTTTGTTGAATATTGTCTTGTGGATCTCTTTGTGTCAGGTTGTGTCTCTATATGAGAGAAGGGGAATGCTCTGGTGTTGCGTGTCTGCAGGCTCTGCTTTAAGCTGCGGAAGTCTCCACTGAGGCCTATGTCTCTTGCACTCATGCACACACGTTCATCTATACTGCATGTTTGTGAGCACCAGTCATCATTACGCAACGCCCCAGTGGATCGATACCGTGCCTGTCAATCACACACACACACACACACACACACACACACACACACACACACACACACACACACTAATAAGCTCAGGTGTGGCTTTAATCCTCTTTCTTAACACCTCTCTTCAATCGTTAGTAGCAAATCTTTATACCCTCCTGATATGGCTAATGCTAATTAGCTGCTGCATTATAAATAACACACTCCGCACTGATAGTCCTGCCACTCATTATTCAAGCTCAGTATTTCAGGGTGGCCTTTTATTGTGGACAGTCTAAGGTACACCTGTGCACTAATCATGATGTCAGATCAGCATCTTGATGTGGCACACCTGTGAGGTGGGATGGATTATCTCAGCAAAGCAGAAGTGCTCACTATCACACATTTAGACAGATGTGTGAACAATGTTTGAGAGAAATGGTACAATTGTGTATCTGGAATGAATTTTAGATCTTTAAGTCCATCTCATGAAAAATGGGAGCAAAAACAAAAGTGTTGCGTTTATATTTTTGTTGAGTGTATTAATATGTATGTGTGCATTATATGGTCAGTATTACTTTTTCAACAATTGAGAATGTGTATGGTTTTGAGAGCACAATGTGTGTGTGTGTGTGTGTGTGTTAATTAGTGTTTATAGTGTTGCTCCCCAGCCAGTAAAACTAGAGCAGCAGTAAAACAACCTAATTGCCCTCGAAGCCCCTTGAGATAGAAAGGGACAGAAGGTAAGAAGGGATGAAGTGACTGAGAGAGGAAATGAAGGAAATGAATTAATGAAACTAGGGCAATTAGGGAACAGAGCAAGCTTGTGCTGTGGCCCAAAGAACCATTCTGAATTAAAACACTATTTCAAAATATTAATTTTAAAATAATTGAAAAGAGAGAAAGGTGAGATGAAATGGGTTTACTCAAGTCGAATAACTAAAACCCACACTTCACCTAAATTGTTCTGCACACCATCACAGGCATTGTCGCCTATTTAGCTAATTTAGACTAGATTTGATTAAGTTTTCACTTGGTGCATTTATGCTTCCAATTTATAATGTCCCCAAACTCCTTGTACTAAAAAATCTGTAAATAGTGTAAGTATATCCTCCCTAACAGGTGCAGCAAAAACAAACAGTGGAGGCACAGGAGATATCAATCACGGTCTGTAGACTCACACACAGCTCTGAGATGATTGAAGCTAATAGAACTGAAAACAGCTGTGTGGGTGGGCCATGTGTGTGCGGCTTCCTTCATGCTTTGAAGGCAAGTCATTTGATAAACAGGATTTTCATGTTTCATTTTCATGATGAAAATACTAGTAATGTGAGCTCATGGCTCAAAGCTCCATGACCTAATGCCTCGTTTCCACCGAGTAGAGCGGGTCGGATCGGAGCGGGTCGGTCCGGGTAGTTTGGCTTTTCATTTGTAAAAAGTTGGGTAGGGTACGGTTTAAGCGCACCTAACCGCTCTGAGCCGCTCCAGATCTCAGTACTCCTCCGTAGGGGTACTAGCCGCCTGAAAGCGGACCGAAAATGCGGAGCTACACGCTGCCGTCATTTGATTGGTTGGTCGAAATAATCATTTCCGCCATGTGTATTCATCTCGGCAAGAGTGAAGAGAGTGTTTTGGTGAAAATGTGAGCACAGCACTGTTTATTGTTTGGTGTTTTTCCTCGTCATTAATAATCAGTTGGTTTAGTTACGTGTCCCACTGCTACGTAGCTGCCGCAGCCAGCACTGTTTGCTCACTGAGTTGCACCGAGCCGTCTCTGTGTGTTTACGCCATAGCCTAGATAGTTTTAGGCTAAATACACGCTCACAACACGGGGGGAATAAATAAAGAAGCGGCTGGTTTGACCAAGCAAAAACGAGAGACCGCTGGCTTGACCACAGTTGGTCGAAAGAATCATTTCCGCCGTGTGTAGTCACCACGGCTAGAGTGAAGAGAGTCTTGTTTTGGCGAAAATGTGAGCGCGGCACTGTTTATTGTGTGGTGTTTTTCCTCGTCATTAAAATAATCAGTTGGCTACACTGTGTCCCACTGCTACGATGTCACGTAGCCAGCGCTGTTCGCTCACTGTCTATCAGTTGCACCGAGCAGTCTCTGTGCTCACAACAACACGGGGGGAATAAATAAAGAAGCGGCTGGTTTGACCAAGCAAAAACGAGAGACCGCTGGCTTGACCACAGTTGTTCCACAACCCTATAGTTTGACCCATATTCTGGCGACGGATATCGCAGTCCAGCCTAAACCCCGCCCTACCAGTAAGGGTAGGGTCATAAACCCCGCCCTACCAGTAAAGGTAGGGTCCGCGGTGGAAACGACACCGAGATTCTTAAAAGTGAGCTGTCCCGCTCTGAGCCGCTCCGATCCGACCCGCTCTACTCGGTGGAAATGAGGCATAAGAGCCTGCATGTGTAAAGGCAACATCTCATCGATCCTATGAACATTGTGGGTGACTGCATTAACTTCCCTATTCCATTTAGTACTTTGATTTGGCCTTTAGATGCAGTTGCCTACAAAGTGGTTAACGCTAATTATACTGTATGAAACGACTTTCTTACTTACAACATACTGAAATAATTGTACATTTCTCTTAGAGATTGCTGATGAATTGCTGTTGCATTGCTTGGTGATCCTCCTTCCAAGTGTCATCTATATTTGTGTGGTTACAGCGTCAAGCAAATGCCACTTTTGCCCATTTATGTATCACTGAATGACATAATTAATAGTCTGGGAACAGAAACACTGGCTTCTTCTAGCTGGGTTAGACAATGGCAAGGCTCCCAGCTGAAAAATTCAGATGCATGTGCATTAGGGGTGGGAATCTCTTGGTACCTTTCGATTCGATTCCGATTCCGAGGTCAACGATTCGATTCAAAATCGATTCTCGATGCAATTTGTTTTTACGTACTACATACCTATGTGTGATTTTCAAAAATATATTTATATAAACATCTGAGTTTGCTACTCAGAGTTTGCTAATCACTTCCTACTTTTGTGATGATCATTAAATACAATCAACAGATGAATTCCCTTCTCTAATATTGTATTAGAGAAAAAGCTTTTCTTGTCACAAATATGACTTTCTATGACCATTGCAATAATCAATGCAGCTTTCAACACAATATGGAAGTATGTAAAAACTAAACCGATTCAGTTTAATTTTCTTTCTACTCTTGTGAATCATGTTTCTATAGGATTTATATTCTATTATTTTCTATGTTATTTCAACACATGTGCAAATGGCTTGGAATTCAGCTCTCATACAAAAACGTAAACATACACTAAGTCAGTGCAGGTCATATGGGTTTGCTGCTCTCTGCCCTTTTGTCGCCACTTTTAACAACTCGCACTTGTGTGGCGTGCATGTGCAGTGGCGCACTGGCGCAGGAAATACTAATATTAAATACTAGTAAAAAAAAATGTTAATTATAAATCGAGTATTAACTTTTATGAATCGATTCGGAGTCGTTCGAGAGAGAATCGCGATTAATCGGAAAATCGTTTATTTTTCCCACCCCTAATGTGCATGGGTACGTGCTGTGTGATAATGTGTTTATGAAACAAAGGAATACATGTGTGTGTGTAGGCAGTGCAAAGCAGACCTTTATTGTGTGTGCGTGTGCGCGCGTGTGTGTGTGTGTGTGCGTGTGTGTACCAAGGCCTCGGAGGTTCCCCTTGTCATGCATTCTGAAATTTGCCCAGCGGCTGTTCCACTGAACAGCTGCTCTCTCCTCTGGTCTTCTGCTCCCATTCCTGTTAAGATCTAGCTCTCTGTCTCTGTGTATACATTTATCTCTCCATATCTCACTGGGTGCCAATGCTTGGGTCATGCTCATTTCCTTCCAACTATTCCTTAAAAGACTAGACGTGCACCTTCACCTGGATACTCCTCTCACAACCTATTTGCACTAGGCACACTTGTACGTTTTTCACTTGGACTTACAGGTAAGCATTCACATTGGACTTGAAATAACTTGGTGAAACTAATCAAAATTAAAAATTATGTTATCAACATTTATAGCTATCTGTGATGGGCAGCGACAGCTGAATGTTCCAATACAAAGTTTAAATCTACCTACATATGACCAGCAAAAATGTGAAAACAACACACATGTTCAGGCAGTCAAAAGGTTACAAATCGAAATCGAAATTGTGTTTGTGTGTGTGTGTGTGTGTGTGCGTGTGTGTGTGTGTGTGTGTGTGCGTTCACACAAAACAAGCTAGGCGAACTGTAGAGGCAACGCAAAGAAATTATCAGATTTTTATGAAGCTATGATATGAGGCTGAGCTGACAAACACACACACACACACACACACACACACACACACACACACACACACACACACACACACACACACACACACACACACACACACACACACACACAAACTGACTGACTCCCATGTGTCTGTTGTTAACTAGTTTTGGAGCACAGCAACTTTAACATCAACTGCACACACAAACACACCTTTAGACTTTATGGGTGCATTTTTCTGTCCAACATATTGCATACCTTTCAGTTTGTTTGGCATATATTGTGTCAAAAAGGTATTTGTTTTAGATTGCACTTTAAAAATCTATTTAATCTATGAATCCATCCTATGATTATGTCTTCCCCTTGATCTGGAGCTCCATTATCTCCACTCTCTGTTTCTCCCGTCATTTTTACCCCCCAACCCCTTGCACTCCTCCACTTTGCTTTTCAATTAGAGACAGAAATGGATGTGAAACATGACAATGAGGCGTTTTCCTTTTCCTATTTTTTAACTGGCCGAATAGGAGCAGGCTATTGAATACTAGATGAGAGCAGAGAATAAAGCGGAGAAGCAGGCACGCTGCCATGAGATGGAAGTGGCATGCTCGTCTCAGTCCTGTGTGGTACAAAACCGAAATCTCTCATAGCTACCCCCTCTTAAATCTCCTTCACCTGTCCATCTCTCCCTCTAATCTCACTCACTCTGTGTTTCTGACAAACCCTTTCCCCATCTACACTGCGGCCCCTCCCCCATGATGGGCTCTTTAGATTTTTAATGAACCTATATTTAGCCAGTGCTGGATAGGAGGAATGTTTCTGAAGCATTTTTACCTTGAACAGCATTTCTCCTGTCACCTTGGACATTTTCCCCCCATCTGCCCCATTAAGTCTATGCTCAAGTGTCTCATTCTTACCTTGTACCACTCCCTTTATCCGTCCATCCCTCTTTCCCAGAAATTCATTATGACATATTAGATGCATTAGTCAAGGAAATGGAGGCCAAAAGTGCTTGTATCCAACTAACAACCTGTTTTTTCCATTAGGAACCCCTCTTACTGCTTTACTGCTCTCATATTTTGTGTGTGTGTGTGTGTGTGTGTGTGTGTGTGTGTGTGTGTGTGTGTGTGTGTGTGTGTGTGTGTGTGTGTGTGTGTGTGTGCTGCAATGTATCTGTATGTGGATTATCTGCCTGCATAAAATGCCAACATCCATATTTTAAATGCTCGGCAGAGATTTCACCGTCCCTGAAAAGAAGGACAGCAAACTGACTGCTTGGTGAGAGGAGATATTCGGCCTCAAAATGTCTGAAAGCACCTTGGCAGCTAAAAAGGACTTGAGCGTGACTTTTGGGTGGTTGTCTGACTCTCAATGAGATTTTTTTTTTTTTTTAATCAATACTCTGCAGGGAACCAAACCCACAAATGTTGCAGAAGAATCATTTTCAGAACCATGGGAAAATGTGTTAACATTGTTTTACCTTTTTCTGGGCTGTTTCTACAAATTTCAAACTTGAGCATTTAAAATTGTGCAATGCAAATACATGTTCACATTACACTGATCGTATGAATGTACCTTATGAGAATCTTATCTGAGGTGACCCTTTTAAAAGTGTATTTTATAATGACAGTCTATAGGGGAATAAGGCCCACTGTGGCCCACTGCTGATATTCTGATTGTAGTGCCACAGATGACCACAGGAAAAACGTGGGCACAAAAACTAGCCTGACTGACTGAATGTTGTTCCAAATTCAGGTAGTATACCATCCATAACCAGTCACAGTAGAGTATTGCTGGAGCATCTTTTTTTCCATAACCAGAAAGGAATGTTATGTAAAGGACTGTTAAGGCAGATTGATTTCCAAACTTTGTTTTACTCTTTAAACTTTAATATCTCTGATCTCACTCAGACATCTCAGCACCTCAATTTGCAGTTAACATCACCACCATTCACTTTGTTTTGATCAAAATAACAATTATTGCAGCTGGGATTTGGTCATGTCTTTGGTGTTGGCATTAAAATATTAAAACAGTTTGAAAGGCAACTGGAGTGGGAGCTGTTCAAAACAAAAACTCATAAAAATCAAATGAAAGAGGAGGGGGCATGACATTTAATTCAGTGGCTTTTCACACCATCACCTTGATAAAAAGAAAAGAAAAACAGATCCATTACACACAACTGAAAGAGGCACAACACACATCACTTGCTGAAATCCTATAATGAAATATGCAGAGCGGGATTTTTCACATGACCTAATTACATGAGTAGTTGTAACTTTTAACAGGTCTACCTTTCTTTCATCCATCAGTGTACGCTGTTAGGCTCCTGGCGCGAGTAAAAAGGCAGAATGAAAGTGGAAGGCAGCTCTAGCTCCAGTGGTACACTACTTATTTCTTTACATTCAAGCCCAGGGTCTGTTGGGAAGGACCTACAGTGCTGAAATAGTGATAATAAGAAACATGTATTAAAACGTATTGTAAAACAATGAAATGCAGCAGTTTATTTTCTAGCATGAGTTTAAGACTTAAGTGGAATGGGCTGATATGGGCTGATATCTGGCTTATATTTCATTTTTTTCTTGTTGGATATAGCTTTAAATGACTAGCTTTATTTATGCATACAGACTGGAAGAAGTGTGCATGGTTATGCTAATAAAATGCAGAAACCAAAAGCCAATATGTTTTAAAAAACAAGACCCCCCGGACATTTATAACTAAGCTTGCCTTGACCCATGACAAAAAAGCCACAACCCCTCTATGGAAACTGTTGGCACTTAAGGAAGGCAGGTTTGTCTGGCACACAGACAAATTAGTGCTGGGTGGAATCTGAGGTAAAACACAATAGCAGGAAACACACACGCACACACACACACACACACACACACACACACACACACACACACACACACACACACACACGCTAACAAAAACGTGGAAAAAGGATTGGTAGATCTATAAATGCACAAGAGAGAACACTCTTGCTGAGGTCGGAAAAGACACAAACGACACAGACGCATGCACACACGTATGTACACACACACACACACACACACACACACACACACAGGGCTTTTCTCAGCTGTTAAAACTGTTACCCAGTGCTGGTGGGGGATCAGTGCTGTGCCATTAAACTTTAAGGAGAGCTTGCTGTCAGGGAAACAGCTCTTTTATCACCTTTGGATTCTACACGAACACATCTACTTCACATTTGACCGTCTTCTCTTTCCTCCGCAGCACTACTCCAGCATCCATCACTCCTCTCAGCTCTTTCATTTCCCCTTTGACCTTAAATTCCCCTCTCCTGTCCACTCCTTTTCACAGGTGCCATTGTTTTGACAACAGGAGAGTTGACCTGTGAGGAGCTTTACACTGTTTCTGAAAAGTATTGTCTAAATGTTGGTTTTCTGTTATTAATTTGTTTCCTGATTAGTTTCTGTCCGTTTCTCACGTCTCACTCAATCTATTCAATCTGTTATTCTTGGCCTCTACTTTATACACACACACACACACACACACACACACACACACACACACACACACACACACACACACACACACACACACACACACACACACACACACACACACACACACGTTTTAATATATTCTGCTAAATTGCTGCTAAAAAAAGGAATTAGATATAAAACAAGAATAATGACCTTAGATTTGAGATGTGATGTATGTGAAAGCGGATAGCGAGCTAGAATCAGAACTAAAAGGTTATTACTCTTAGTCTTACCGTGTTACGCTTACACATTTGAATTATAAAACTAAAACTACATTTTATGTTCATGAAATCTATGGGAAATGTGTTTGCTAGTCTACTGACTAACAACAGTTTTGACACTATTCAGCTCAATGTGGTGAGCCCCCATATAATTCAATTACATTGACTAGCATAAAGCCGCATTGTGATCAGCCTAAACCTAGTTTGCTTCTCTTTGGTAGCCTCTCTGAATTCTTTCTCCTGCCTCTTTTTTTCCCCAAGCTTTTTTTCCTTGCTAGATTCATTGAGGACACACTTTGACCTCTTGGCTGTTAAATTAACACATATTTAGCTACACAGACACACATACAGACACATGCACACACACCTTTATTCAGGAAAGGGATGGGTTCCTTTTATAATAGATTATCATTCTGAGGACTGTCAGAGTGTATGCCTCTCTCTCTCTCTCTCTGTGTGCATGATGCGGCACGCCGTGTGGTATGCAAGTGCCCCTGTATTCCTGTGTGTGTGTGTGTGTGTGTGTGTGTGTGTGTGTGTGTGTGTGTGTGTGTGTGTGTGTGTGTGTGTGTGTGTGTGTGTGTGTGTGTGTGTGTGTGTGTGTGTGTGTGTGTGCGTGTGTGTCTGTGTGTCTGTGTGTGCGTGTGTGTCTGTGTGTTGTGATGGAAGACGATAGCAGGTGATCAGGAAACAGGGAACTCCAGGAAATTCCTCGGGGCATGGGAGAGAGCAGCCGCAGGAATGGGTAAACACAACAGATACATTTCGAGGAATGAATGCAAGCACACGTGAGCATTCAAACACAAATCAAGGTACTTGTGCAGATGCACAGCTGAGTGGATTTGAAAGTGCACAATCTAATTAACCATTGATGTTTAAATATCAAACCCCAATGCAAAGGTAATGATGAAGAAGAACAATTGTATATTTTAAGCCAAATGCAACCTCTCCTTAGCCACTTTAACTTTTGGAGGTTTTTTATTTATCTCATGAACATTGTTTTATTTGAAGTGTTGAGTAAAATCTGTGTTTCAAGTTTCAACATAAAATACATGGTCATGATGAACAGATACTATATTAAGTTGAATTCATATAAATGTTCTTTGTGATAAAACACCAATTTCCAAGTCAAGTGTTATGAATATCGCCTGTCAGTGGCATTTTCAAAGCACGCCACTCAGGGCAGATTTAGTTCCAGTCCCAGGAGCTGAATCAAATTGAAAATGTTTCAATGTGAAATGTTGTGGTTATTCTGGTGCCACAAAGAGATACATTGCACAAAGGCTTTGGGAAGAAATTAAAATTAAGATTTCTTGTTAAGTTTCATAATTAGTCTGTCTGAGATGTAAGATGCAGTGTTGCTAACAAGTCTGTTGGCCAGTTAGCTAAAAATGTACTTCACGTTGAATCTAAATCCAGCTAGTGTGTCATCTTGGCGAGACAGTAAACACAATATTCTGACTTTCGAGAACTCCAGGTGACCTTGCTCTGGCTCACAAAGCCAAAAACAACTTTGTTGATGCTGCAATCATGTTCTAGTCTCACAATTTATATTCTTGTTTTCGTATCACACAATACTGTGCCATATTATGTCATTTTGATCATCCCTAAATAGCAGGATTTACGAGACAAAGACACGAAAGGTGATCCCTGTCTGGCTCCCTGCACATCTTGCTATTTTGTTGAGTAAAGCCTTGCAGGCAGGTTGGAGGCATGGCTGATGGGAATGAAACTCGGGTCACTGCAGTGGTATGTGAGTATTTCCCCCCCTTTCTTTTAGCCATTTCATCCATTTTGGATCACATTATTCAGACTGGCTCAGTTGGTCTTGGCCCCTACTAACATTTAACATTTATCTTCTTTTTTTTTGCTCTCATTATCAACAACAAATAAAGGAATCACTTAAGAATCAGAATTGTATTTGATACAAAATCAAAAAACAAACAATAAAATCCTCCTTATCCAATCCCATTCAGTATCTATAGTTTTTAGTTCTGTGATGAAAAGCCAAAACCACACACTTTGGTTACTTATATGCCACTTCACAACCTTAATCTAAATGATAATGCATTTGTGTTATTTGGTCAAATGCTTTCCGGCATTGCTGTGATCGCATGAAGATCAAATGACCACAAATAACAGGAACTATATGCTGCAGTAACGAGAAGGAGATACAATGTCGTATCTGTACAGTATAGAGAACTATGAAGGTGGAATGGGAGGAGGAGAATACAGATGAGACTGAAACAGACAAATGGTGTGTTAGAGAGAGGGGGAGACAGGGAGCAGACAGGAGTAGATGACAGAAAGCAAGGGAGTTAATGGTGGTGGTGAAAGGGAGATAAATGGTATCAGAAAGTTAATAACAAGCATTGTGGTTTCTCTGCTCCGAGCAGAGGGAATAGTGTAGAATAGAGGAGAAATTAGAAGAGGGAGAGGAGGAGACGAGGAACATGGCTGACATGTGCTTTTGCTTGTCTTCCTCCCTGGTAGGGGAAAGAGGGATGAGACAGGCAGGGAATGAGAGAGCAAAACAAATGAGATGAGAGTCACAGATACCTCACCTGCTTTGATATAAAAAAATTCTAATGAAAAAAAGCAAGCATCAGGCCAAAAAAATAATAACATCATGAAAAAAAAGCTGCAATCACCCCCCCCAACATCACATTGAAAGGAAAGGCACAGGAGGGCGGAGAACACAAAACCTACAAAGAAAGAATATTGCAGTGAACAAATGTGTCTGCACTTTGCTTCACCCTGCATGTCTTCACTTATTCCTTGAACTGATGTTGTTGATCTGCCTATGGAATTATGTGAATATGTGCCTCCTTGTCATTTGTTGCATTGTAGTTTGTGACCTTACACAGTTGTAAAATTTACTTTTTCCATCCAACTGGTTGAATATAGTTCATTACGTCCCAAATAATTTTGCTCAGCAGAGGGACTATTGAGTTAACCTGTTTTGGTATCCTGAGTATTTAAAAGCTAATAGTCTCATTGTTGAACACTCAAAGCTATTTGAGCCCAGATCATTTCCATGGAATTTTCATTACACACTATAAAGACAGAACAATGATAAAAGAAGAATAGTTGATGGGGTTTGAAGCCTTTTGATGATTGTGCGACGTTTTTCGGTTTTAATAGACAGTTTGGAGTGACAGAGTTGAAATGGGGCAAAGAGGGGAAGACATGCAGCGAACAGATGGTCAGATTCAAACCGGTTTTGCAGCAATTATGACTGAGCCTATAGGGCCTCTAACCACTGCACCATGAGCGCCCCCTAGAATTAAGTGTAAGGTTGTTTTTGTTTGTTATAAGTTTCTGTAAATGTGCTTCTTGTTTTATTTTGTACTTGTGAAACATAATTAGTAAGAATTGTTCCCACCCTACATCCGATGAAATTAAATGATTGATGGTTGGGTTTGCCATAGATTTTGTTTGAAAACTGCAAAAGAAAATATTCCCCCCAAAATAAGTCTTGATGCTTCATGATGTTTCTTGTTCTTCTTTATTCATGCGTGTGTGCATACAGACTGTCAGTCCACATTTAGCCAAACATGGTACAAATAACCAATGTCTGCTTGCATTGCAATGTTCATTGTATTGCAGATACTTTTGAAACTAACCTGAGAGGAAGTGTAGTAGACCAGTATACCAGCATGCTTTTTGAATCAACTAACAGAAATGGTGGAGAATTTGCACAAGATTAAGCAGCATAACTATTTGAAGGAAAATGTAGGTTTTTCAGTCAAAAACTGATACTTTAAAGTAAAATTAATTCAGTGCCTTTGTATATTTTCATCTTATATTTAAAGTTCTTGTGAGGATAGACTCCTAAATTCAATCTGCTAAGAAGTAGCCATTGCGAAAGGCCTTTTGAATACTTGAATGTTGCTTCTATTTGTAATTTTGTGCAGCTCGTTGGCATTCAAGTGGGTGAGTGTGATCTGTATCTGAAATGCAAATTGGAAAAGGAATGCGCTAGTCGCTGCCAAATGAGTTGACTGTGAATACCACCAAAGATATACAGTATTTGGAAGGTTAAAAAAACGCTCTACAGCTCACCAATGTGCACAAATCCGGCATATAAGATGACTTGGGAGGAAGAACAGTAGCAGCGAGCACCGCAGTGGGATAAGCATACATTTGTATTAACAGCGAAACAAAGGCTTTACAAACAGTTCAAACAAATCTCATATTCAGGATTAATTATATTTGAAGCAGAGTTATGCCAAGTAACACTGAGAACTACTGTACCTGCACCTCACGGAAATAAATCCACTTAGAATAATGCACTCACACTAGAACTTTATTTATAAGAGATATATGAATCAAACAGGTTTACCAGCTCATATGATCATACGTATGATATATCACCAACGCAGTAGCCGTTTCTTTTTTCCCAGTTCCCAAGGGTTAGTTTTGACCAAGAGTTGGTGTTACTTTCATATGATTTGTAGGTTACTGGATCCAAAGAACCCATTGTTGTTAAGGCCAGGACACACCGGCCCGATAATCGGCCATCGGACATGGTCGGAGAGTCTGGAGGGGGCGGGGACACGAATCTGTTTGGTTTGTTCGGTGACGTCGGCTTCTTTTCTTTCAATCGGCGTTGGGCAGTCTTTCACTCGGAGCAATTTGATTGGTGGAGGGCTAGCGAATCAGTGAAGCCCGGAAGTGAGGCGGGTAGCACAAACAGCTGACAACAGTATCGCATCGCTACCCATTGTTTTAATGTGTTTGTTTGTTTCGTTCAGCGAGTACTCACATGCATCAACCCTTCTTGACTGCTCGACACCATGCTCGACACTCTCTGCTAAAAATGGTGCTCTTTATGGTCCATAGGTTTATGGTCTAGAGAGCTGTCCCATCATTTCCGGCTTCCGTATTTTTTTGGGCCACAATACAGATTGGCGACGCCTGCTGTTATGGAGACATTACGTCCCGCTCAAGCCCAGAGCGTACGGAAAGTCAGTAGTCGGCTCGGTGTGTTCTTGGCACTTTTTTGGCCGCGACGGGCAGACTGGAGCTGCCTGAAACGGCAGACTCCATTTTCGGGCGACGGCCGGTAGTCGGACCGGTGTGTCCTGGCCTTTAGTGGTTTCTGTCCATGCCCACTGGGTCAATTTTTAACCCATTAATTTTAAGTGTGGACACCGTTTCCTCCTATATGCTCTGTTCATAATTACTCAAGCCACTCAAAAAATAAGATATCATAGGGGATGCATTATAATTGTGCAGCAACACATATTTCTGCCCACATTTTTAAAGAACTTTGTTTCGCCAATGTTGTGGTGGTAACATTACATTGAATGCAAATGTTTTTGGATAAAACTTTGGACAAAACCCACATTACTCATGGCGACCATGAGTAAAGTGGGTGGGCCAGTGCTGCCTATAGGCCCATTACTGGCAACGCCACTGGAGTAGAGAAGAGAAGATGACATAGGTTTACCCAAAACTGCTGCAACTGCTACAAACTCTGACACCAAGAGTGAGTGAATGAGGCGATAGGAGCATGGGAAGATAGATTAGAGAAAAGCTGCAACACAGGATATGATGATACAGAACATGTGATGGCACACATACTGTATGTTACCTCCCTGTCAGCCCTTCAAGTGAGAGACAGACAAGAAAAGGTGGCTAAGGGAGAGGCTGATGCTGAGGGAGGCAATTAGTGTGAGAGAGAGGAAAGGAGTACGAGAAAGCGAAAGATCGAAAGTGACGCTGGGGGAAGAGGAGACCGACTCTAAATGAGAGGGAGACGTTCTCTGAGAGAAGGAAGAAAGTAGGTAGGTCATGGAACAAACAGTAAATAAGTAAAATATTTTAATAAATGCAGTCTGACTTCTACAGCACGACAAACTCCAGGTGTCTGAAACTGAGCGTTATAAACAGTATTACAAGTACTCCTAATTCCAAAAGACAGAATTTGTCATCTAGAAAATAGAAATTCACATAGTATCTAATATAAATCACGCAATTAGGAATTTGACACCACATCTGCACGACCAGGTTGTTCAGCCGTGCTTTCCAAAACTGATACAAATCCCTGATGAATAATAAGTACATTTTAAGATGTGACAAGGCTGTGCTTGAAATTTGGGATTAAGTTTATAGGCACAGAAATTACATGGTAAGGTTCAAGGAAATATTTTGGTTTAGGTTGTAACAACTACTTTGTTAAGGTTAGAGAAAAATGGTTTTGCTCACTATATGCACTTGGTGTATTCTACACAGTAAATTTTGAAGTGTTAAAATAACACTAAAAGAGTTAAATTTAACACCATTTCCGAGTGTATTTGGTCCCACTCAGAATTGGAGTTAAATTAACTCTCTTCAAAGTGTTACAATTTTAGAGTTAAATTAACTCAAAATAGAGTTAAAAATACACTGTATAGTGTTATTTAAAGCCTTATAGAGTACTTTCTACACCCCGTCTTTTAACTACCGAAATGGACACCAACACTAGGAGGCATTCTACTCCAGCTGTTGTTATATTAACTCAGATAGAGTTAATGGAGTTTGACACTGCATATTTAACACTGGGGAATTTACTGTGTATCCTAAACACTTAAAGGAATACTTCACCCATACGGAACCAGCTTTCTATCATTATAAAATCACTATTATAATATAATGAATGAGGTTTTTCTTTCCTCAGTCTTCCCTCAGTCTTCCCTTGGCCCAGCTGTCCTGTTAATCCTGACCCTTACTGTGATGTCACAAGAAGGAAAATGTAGGGTTAGACAGTGAGACCATAAAACACTCTTTCTGCCTTTTCTCAGGCTAGGATGATCCGATTTCTATTTTTTTTGCACATTTATACTACATAGGATCTCCGAGTTCAATACACCTTCATATTCCAACCGGTGAAGTAGGTCTTTAAGACCACTGGCTTGAAAAAAGATCCAGCATGGGTCAATATAGCACCAACACAGTAGCCGGTTCTTTTTACCCAGTCCTAAGGTTTAGTTTTGACCCAGTGTTGGTGTTTATTTCATATGATCTGTGGATTACTGGATCCAAATAACCCATTGTTGTTAGTGGTTTCTGGCCATGCCCACTTCTGGGTCCATTTTTAACCCTTTGATTTTAAGTGTGGACACCATTTTCTCCTATATGCTCTGTTCATAATTACTCCAGCCACTCAAATGCTATAGTTACTTAAACATAAACCTATGTTGTATGGGGAGAACAGCTGAATGACTGATGCTGTCATTATTAGCTGAACTGAAATAGGGTTTATTGAAGGGCTGCTCTATTGGATCTAATTGCATTTAGCTATAAGTGCTCCTAATAAACTAGTACCACAGTGTATAGTGTTCTAAATGCTGCAGCCGTGAGCTGAAGAATTGTTTAGTGATTATGAAGGTCTGTGATCTAGTAAATGCATTCTGGTATTACTCCGCTTGTGTCTATTTAATTTACTCCACTTATTCTCTTGAGTGTGTGTGAATGTGTTTCAGCTTGTGTCTCTATGTTACATATTTCAAGGCGGCCTATTTCTCCCCCTTTTATGTATGTGTTGTCGCGTTATTTCGAATGTGCATGGAGGATTGAATATGCACACATGAATGCATGTCCGTGCCTTTAGCAGTTTTACAGGGCCACTGCACTGCAGTCTTTGAGCCCCTCAGGGTTAAAATCTTAGGGGGAGGAAGAGAATGAGAAAGAGACATATAAAGGAGGTTTTTAAATGGAGATGCATGCAATGGAAGGGGCTATAGAAGGGACAGGGAAGATTTAGAGTATTCTTGAGATGAGAGAGTGATGGACATTTGAGAAAGAAGAGTGAGGGACACAGCCTGTTTATACAGATGTAGGCTAAATATCCAAACACTAGACATATCAAGGAGTTTCAAGACTTGAATGTCTCAAGTGATTGTTTTTGCTGTTTTAACACAGAATCAAATAAAGCTTAGCTCATTCATCATTTAAAAGCAAGATTAGGGAACATTTGGGAGTGGAAAAGGGTTGTTTTCCAAGTTTCTGCAAAGAGAGTGGGGGAAGATGAGGACAAGAACGCCATGGGCAAAAGAAAGGAAACAACCAAGAACTTTATTTCTAGTGAACAGGACGAGAAAGAGACGCGGGGACAATACTGTTGAATACAAAAACAATAGCATGCAAAAGCAAAAGAGAGCAAAAATGATGAAAAGTCCTTTACTGGTTGTGCTTTTTAATGTTGATGACAGCACCTCCACTAAGTCAGAGCTGTACGAAGAAGACTGCCAGGGAAGCAGAATGTGTAAACAGCTGACAGATGCACAGCAGTGGTTGTGCTTTGGGGGAGATTTTTCATTGTGTTAATTCAAATGAAGTTGTAATGAAAACTTGTTTATTGTAATAGCAAGTCAAAGGATTCATTAATCTTGTGTGCTCTCGGTTTTATTCCAGTCTTTCATCATCATCAATAGATATCCAAGCAACAGCGATTGTTTTATGCTCTTTGTCCTCCCTATTGACTGCTTTAATAACACAGCAAATTAAATCCAACTGTTTTACTTCTTATTTTGTCACCGGCTAATGTCACACGCATGAAGATAAAGGTAACATGATGACAGGGTAATGAACGATGAATGATGAATAAAGATGCGTTGGCTAAAAAAAGAAAGAGAAAACTATACTGGCTAGATCAAAGGAAAAAATTGCAAACAAGTGTGTGTTAGGGAAGAGGTAATGGAGAGGGAAAGAAAGGGTGAGATGAATGAAAGATGAGCCATGGAACGTGGGGAGGTGGTTATTAGAGAATGCCGATGTTTTTAGAGGGTTGGAGGGAACACATTTAAACAATTCTAATCTTTTGAACAGTGACACCTTTAACACCAGCATAAAAACAGTGTATCTGAGATAATTCATAGGCAGGTAAATAGTCATTTTACGAATAGTAGGAAAAAGATAGCCTGGCATTCCCAGACCTGCCACTAGGCGCTGGCAAATTAAATTTGCTGTGCCTGTTGGTCTGGACACGCTCTGTCGAAGCTTTATCAAGAAGACCAGAAATCTGGGCTCACGTTTCAATTGGTTCTATCTAATATGGGCGCGCCAGAGCCCTTTATATGGTACTCTGGGGAAGACGTAACCGGATGACGACAGTGACGTGCATGCGACGTCGAAGCCGTGATAGTAAACATCAAAGATGGCTGTGGATATGTTGTGTGAGTTTGAGACTGCTTTGGCCTCGACCCTTAACGATTTGGAAGACGGACCACGGCAAACGTTTAATTTAACAGTTTAACAGCTGTTCGCTAAACGAACGGGGCTTACGTCACCTTGTGCATCGCTCTGATTGGTTGTAGTGCTATCCAACTGCGTGCAGTGGCATTTGAAATGCACGAGTAGGAGCCGCCCCTTGAGTTGGAAATTACTATTGATCGTGGCCAGACCCTCTATCGTTCAAGATATCAGGGTCTGGATTTCCAGGCTAGGAAAAAGAGGAAAGTGAGGGATTATTTCTCTCTCTCTCTCTCTCCTCTCTCTCCGACCGACCAGATGTAGCAAGATGTATTTACTGGTGTGGCCATTGTTCAAAATAAGCTCATCAGCAGAAGCGACAGTGGGGAGGAAAAAGACAAAAAAGGCACTTTGATGTAATTTACTTTTTGGAGTTATAGCATGTTAAAATGCCTGGGGGGTGTGTGTGTGTGTGTGTGTGTGTATGTGACTTCGAGGGCTGACAACACATTTGACTGCAGTGGTTGTGGAGCCATCTGTAGCACCTCATAGACAACTTCCTGACTCTCCTCCACAAAGACGAGACAGGCTGGCTGAAGCTGCTGGGTACAATGAGAGCAGAAAGCATTTTTCCGCCAGTTGCCACAGGACCACGGAATAACAATTTCGATTTCATTTCAGGCCCGCAGTGCACGGGCATGATTCATTTGGGCCTAACAGACCATTTGATAAAAAAAATAATCATAAAAAAAAAACGTCTAAATGTGGGTCCTCGAAATTCTACTCAAACAGCTGCCGCACTAATGCATTTGTTCATTTGTTTCTTTTTATTCAGTTAAACATCTGGAAGGGACTGTGTGCCCACTTAATTGGCCCAATCACATAGATCCCTCTCTTTACCAGTCCAATGTTCAAACTAGATTCCTCCGATTGCCCACTTGACATCAAATCATATTCTCATTGATTATTCCTCTGCACTGTGTGTGTGTGTGTGTGTGTGTGTGTGTGTGTGTGTGTGTGTGTGTGTGTGTGTGTGTGTGTGTGTGTGTGTGTGTGTGTGTGTGTGTGTGTGTGTGTGTGTGTGTGTGTGTGTGTGTGTGTGTGTGCAGTGCCAGGCTGCTTTGGGAATAATCTGTGCCCCGGGCTGTCGATTCTATGCAGCAGAGAGCTCTGAAAGCGCAATGACATTTCAGCCATGTTAACGGCAAACCGCTATATAGATACAGTGCTCGGGGTGGCCAATAGTAGCTGACACACGCACACACCAGAACTCTGCTGTCTCTCTTAATGCACTGGGGCAATATTGACAATTTGTTTTATCTTAGCACTAAGAGTACTCCTAAGGAGCACTAAAAGTTCTTAGGAGTAATTTCTTAAAACCTATTCACAAAGCCTTTAAGGCTAACTTTTACAGTTTTTTTTATTGCTAAAGCACGATTTTGAAAACAGGGCCCGATTTCTCAAAACACTACTCACAATTAGCTCACCATTCACCCAATTATCAAAACACTTCAGACCCTTTGCAAAATGAAACACTCTTTTCAAAACTATACAAAAAACATATTTTGTCACCATATGAAACACACTTTTCATATAACTTAATTCTGTCTGAACCAGTTACACACTGCTGTTGCTAACCTTAAACACTTGTAGTAATATCAGTGATTAGAGTAATGAAGTGCAGATACACAATATGTTCACCAAACACTTGACAAGACCAAAGCTGCAGACTGAGGAACATATTTATTTCTGTCCGTACACTCAAATCAGTCAACATAAAGTATCACTTTCTGCAGTAGTGTGCATAACACTTATCACTGCAAAACACAAGATAGAATACTGTATCCAGTACAGGTTAAAATTACAGAAATAAAATAAAATTGATAAAGAAAACAGAAAATACTAGACATTATCTCTTCGCCTGGCTGGATCTGGCAAGAGAATTTCATCCACGTCACAGGCGATATGCTCATTTGCAAGACCGTTGGAAGAACCGCCTTGAATGTCTTATCCACCCTTGCACAGCTACGGCGTCGATTTGGTCACAGGCCTCCTCCATGGCCTGAATAAGGGGTACCTGAGGGCCCGGAGATCGTAAACCTTCCACCGCCATGCCGAGAAAAACTTTTCGATTGGCTTAAGAAATGGAGAGTATGGTGGAAGGTATAGGACGGTAAAATGTGGTTGGTGTTGAAACCAGTTCTGGACCAGAGCAGCACGGTGGAATGATACATTGTCCCAGATGACAATGTATTGTGTCTGTTGCATTTGGTTTTCTGCTGTGACTATGGTTTGCAATTGGTCTAAAAATGTGAGTATGTGAGGTGTGTTGTAAGGCCTAATTTTGGCATGACGGTGGAGGACCCCATCCTGTGTAATGGCCGCACAAAGGGTGATGTTACCCCCACGTTGCCCAGGGACATTGATGATCACTCTGTGGCCAATGATGTTTCTGCCTCTCCGTCTTACTTTGGTGAGGTTGAACCCTGCCTCATCAATGAAGATATATTGATGCTGCATTTGTTCAGCATCCATCTGTAGAACTCTCTGAAAAACAGTGAGAGACAAGATGGTGTAGTTCAGAATAGATCTAGTAAACAGTCTATGTACATGTCAAAAGGTCATGTGTGCAGTATGCAACATCACAGTGCTACTGTAAAGCCAACAATACATACCTCCACATACTCATGCCGCAACTGTATGACCCTCGCTGAATTCCTCTCAAAAGGCACTCTGTACAGTTGCTTCATTTGGACCTGATTTCTTTTCAGGATGCGTGCAAGTGTTGACAGTGAGACCTGGTGGACATTATTGAAAATGTCTTGGTCACCAATAATGTTGGCTGTTAGCTCTCTGAGCCTGACTGCATTGTTAGCCATAACCATGTTTATTATTTCTTGCTCTTGTTGTTGTGTGAATATGGGCCCCCCTTCCTCCTCGCCGTTCCCGAGCCTCAATCCTATGTAGAGAATAACGCATAACCTAATGTAAAAGATCACAGGAAGAGGTATCCAAAGTGCTGATATGGTGCATACAATAATCTTTTACCTGTTCTCTTATGATGGATGCCACTGTGTATCTGCCAAGGTTTGGCTGAACTCTTAGCCCAGCCTCCCTTAGCGTCAACTAGTCCACTAGTGTGGCACGAATTGCATCGGATACATTTGGTCGTCTTGTTCTTCTTCCACGTTCTCCTCCTCTTCCTCCACCTCGGCCTCTACCTCCTTCTTCTCCTCCTCTGTTGAATCCTCCTCTCACCCTCACTCTCACTCTTCTTCTGATTCCTTCTATTTTGGATAAAGGCAGGTGAACTCACCTGCTGCATTTGTATAGTGCTTGAACCTGATTGGTGTGTCTACAATTAACCAATCATTGTATTATCATCTGTATTAAAGGTGCTGTAAACAGAATGGTTCTTTTAGCTAACTTCCTGTCAGTTACTGCAGTTAGCAGTCCCCTCGCTCGTCCCTACGTCACCACATTAATGCACTGCGGTCTTCAAGCAGCAAGTTATCTAGCATCATCTCAGATCCATAAGTGTGATAAAACATGATAAAAACAATCAAAACAGACATTGGAAAGGATTTTTACCTGCTCCGCCATTGTAGGCGCATACACATTCACCCATCTGTTGCTCTGGCGTGCACCGGCAGTGAGACCATGGAGTGTATATACTATATATGAGTGAGACGAGTGTCGGTTTGTAGCGTTCTCTCTTCTGATTTGATACAAATTTAGGGATACCAAAATAAGTTTATTTGCCGATAACATGCAAAGCAGCTGACTGAGAGATCGGCTTTATGAAACGCTCACATTAGTGATCACTGTATGAATAAAGAGCGATTTTACACTTATATTAACATAAATAAACCGCTTACTACACCTTTAAAGTAAAGAGTTTTTATATACAATTAATGACAAGTGACACTGATTTAACATGAAACCAAGATACTGCAGGGTTTCCCACACATTCGTTCACAATTAGCCAACAACAGTGCCACATAGGTCTATTCATTTTAAATTAGGAAAAAATATCCTCATTGAACAGCTGCACGCCATGCACTCTCACTTTATTTCTCTTAACGGCGGACTATGCAGCAATAGTCAGACAGTGACAAACCGTGAAATTCACCATTTAGAAACAACAGTCGGAGAAATCGTAAAGTGCATGCGGAAGGAAAAAGGTGAGATGCGCAACTATACAGTAGCGGACCTGTGGAACGGAGGAAATGCTGCGAAGCACCACATATACAGTAGGCCTAGTAGGAAATTAAACCCAAACATGACACCAACAGTAACTTTCGGTGCATCGTAAACCCAAAGCAAGTGCAGGAAAAAGAACTTAATAAAAAATGTTTTATATAAATGTAATAAATATAAATGTGTACTTTCTATACTTTCTAAATATAGCTTTACTAAGATCATTAACCCCTTACAGCTATTAAGGTACCTTTTTTAAAGCTCACTAACATTAAATCTCTCCAAAACACCATCAAATAACAGTCTGTGATTTAATCTTAGTGACTTAGTGAGCTTTTCATAGATTTAGGAGCTAGTTTTAGCGCTACAATGCTTTGTGAATTACACTTATCTTAAAAAGAGTCCTACAATTAGGAGTGAAACGCCCCTTATTTTTGAGTTACTCCTAAATCAGCACGTTAGGACCTACTCTTAGCCTTAAAATGTTTTGTGAATACCGCCCCTGATCAAAAGGATTCAACAATGGTTGCGTTCCGAATCGCATACTTTCTACTAT
Source organism: Ammodytes marinus (assembly GCF_949987685.1). Lineage (NCBI taxonomy): Eukaryota > Metazoa > Chordata > Actinopteri > Uranoscopiformes > Ammodytidae > Ammodytes > Ammodytes marinus. The sequence goes on along the minus strand of NC_137232.1, from coordinate 26,916,003 downwards.
ATAGTATGTAGAAAGAAGATTTAGGATGTGCCGATTCTTGTGGCCAGATTTAGGATGGTTAGAAGTACCCGGATGTCCTACTTCATGCGGCCAAGATTGTTAGTGTTGAAAACTGCATCCTATTTGGGCGATTCTGACCCACAATCCAGTGCGCACGTGAAGTGACGTCACATCGACGAAGCCTCCATATGAAAACAAACGGGGATGTGACGGATATAAAAGCAAGAGGCAAGATCAAGGCGCAATGTTATGATGAAATAAGAGAGTAAAGTATGTCCCAATAGTATGCCTACTGCATCCTAACTAGATTCTTTTTATCGTCGGATGTAGTATGTACAATAGAAAAAAGAAAGAGGAGGAGATTCGGAACGCAACCAATGTTTCAAAATCCTATTCAGTTTATGTGAGGACACAGAAGATTTCAGCCCTGTGAGGGCACAAAATCTTTCACCTCCGTGAGAGGGGTGACTGATTCGCTCACTGCAATCAGGTGTGTGTGCACTGATTAGCTGATTGAACCCAGGTGTGAAGAGATTATATATGCCCTGAGACCCCCAGTGCTCTGTGTTGCTCATTGTTTGCCCTGTGCGATGGTGAGAGGTTCACGCTGAGTGCTCTCTGAATTTAGAGAAGATAATTGTTAAAGTATTGGTCTATCCGTTCAGCTGCTTGGCAGCGGTGGTGTTGTTCTTGCTTTAGTTTGCTATATTAAAAGGCAGCCTGTGTGGCCCTTTACAGCTTTGAGCTTTTTGTTTTCTCCCCCTCCCCTGTAGTTGCTTGTGCGATTTAGTGGTTATCCCTCCGGGGATGACTTTCACACACCTCTTGGTCCGCACCTGTCCCCCCCCCACCCCTCCCCAGTCATTACAGTTTATGCCTCAATGCCTGAGAATCAAAAATAAATTGCCAACGACTGCTGCTGCAATTGTTGCGCATATGGCAAAAAACATTCTTGTATATTGAGTAAAAATGCCTGGATTTGTCTCTTACTCCTACACGTGTGCTGCCTTAGTTTTGATGTTTACTGTTTCCTTTCACCTCTTACCTTTGCGCCATCACCTGACAATATTTCTTCCACCTCTCCCCTATTTTCCCATGCATTGTTTCCTCACCCTAGTCCTGTTCCCTCTCTTTTCTTATTCCACTATAATGTTTTTGACGGCCTCATTGTCTTCTTGTCAAACCTAGCAACAAAAAGTCCCAGGCAATTTGTAATTTATCTAAGCGTAGGTTAATGACGTGTGCGGTTGATGTTTTTTTTTTGTATGTTGTACTATAAACTCACGTGTGTGGAAAACGTAAACGTCTAATTCATTAAAACAATTTTTTTCTCTACTATTAGTCTATGTTTATTGCGCCAGTGGTCCGCATTGAGCATTGTTTTATTATTTTGAAAAGTGGAGGAAATAAATTTCCCTGATGCGGCATGATAACTGACGATTTGGTCTCTAAGAAGGTTGTAAGTGGGTCAGCTCCATCTTACACTTCCGTCTTAGTGAAATAACTTTTTTCGCTAAGAACGAATCTGGGAAACGCATTCTTCTTTCACAGCGTTCTTAAGAGCGCTCCAAAGAGGCTCTTAACGAATCTGAGAAACGCGGCCACCGTCTGTTCAGTTGTTGATGAAGAGTTGGTTTTTGTTAGATCAATTTTTTTAAACATACTGGGATTTTAATACACTAGTTGAACAGTTGACAGTTGAATTGTAAAAACTAAAGTGTTTTGTAAAAATCTAAATCTTTCACCCCCCCTCCCCTCTCTCTCTCTCCCTCTCTCACCCTCCCCTTCTACTCTGTCTGTCCCTCTGCGCTGGGAGGTGAAAATTGAATGAGAGTGAATAAGTCTACTGGAAATCCCCTCTGAGATTCTAAGGTCTTCACAGTCATTAATTAGCCGAGATATTTATATTGACATAAGCTGCGGGGAGGGAAAGCAATCCTCTGAACATAGATACACAATCACCCTCACATGATGTACACAACACACACTGGGGAAAGAAAGGACACAGGCATATTATACAGTGTATAACAATAAACACATACAGAACTAGAGAAATAATGTGAGGTCGAAGGCGCAGAAAGAAGGACAGGAGGAAAATAGAGGGCATTGGGTTTGGGACCATTGTCTTCTCCGATCTGGGCTTAAGAAGAATATTTCACTAAGCACTTTTGTTAGTATCTCCTGCTGTCTTGAAGGTGGAGTCAGCGATTCAGGAGAATGCTCGTTGTCAACAGACTTTTTTCAAAACCGGTCAATCTCCTCATGCTCTGCTACCTGCTCATACTGTGTGTGTGCGCTGAAAAAAGAAAAATGTTCATACACAGCCTAGGCTCTGTAAATGGCATGTTGGTAGCTGTGGTGGGCTCCCTTTGTTTGTCTACACACAAGTTTACAGACCTTAGGCTGTGTTTCAACACTGGACATTTTTGACAACACATGATTTGAAAACAACCCTTATCCGGAATCGCTGACTCCACCTTTTAAGAGATGGCTTTGAAAAGTGTATAGCTTGCTTATTTGTGTAGGACAGCCGCTGTAATCAGCAGTTACAATAAATCCTTGTAGTGGTGACCTTGAGCCTTGACAAAAAAAAAATCAAAAAATCCATTAAAACTCAAACCGCTCCCACAGCATGAGCCAGCAAGAGAAGGGAAGACACAGAAAGATTGTTTAGCTCAAGTGTTATATAAGGATCTCAATAGCAGTTTACAACCAAGGCATTTAGGAACTAATTGAGAATTAGTAGTTACTGCGATTATATGAGCCTCATCTGTGATCACAAAACTGGACCTCCTGAACAGCTGTGCAAATGTATTTGGTTGAACAGTGTATTCACCAGCTTTATATCCGACAACAATCTATTTTTCCAGGGTGGTAAAAGAAGAGTTAAAAGGTTTAAGGGTGAATTAATTAAGTAGGCCAGTAGATCATAGAGTGTTAACATATTTATATTTTCTGTAGGCCTGTTATTATTATTTGGAGTTTTACTATGGACCCATGTGAACATATGTAGGCTACTGACCCTTGTAATTGCTATATACACAATAAATAAAATAAAAATCAAGGATGAAAGATAAATAAAAAAAACCCGGAACCACAGGTTCCAGAATGCTTTGGGAGATGTAAACAGGAAACAGACATCAATTCAATTCAAATTACACTGGCTACGACTTGAGCATTTTTTTGTTGTTGTTGCCCATAATGGTTTACATTTTAGCACCATCAAATGTATGCCGAATAACTCGGTATCAGTAACTGTTTGCGGAGTACCAATAGCTGTACTTAAAACTGTGACTGTATTACATCGATACAGAAGACAACCTAAAAACGTGCTGATTTTCAGTGAAGTTCTGCAGTTATTTTGAGCGTCTTTTTCCCTATGATTTCTAATTAGATATATGGACATATCTTCACGGGGGACATCAGAGATAAAGATATCAAAAGTGTAAGTGACACTGATTGCAAAAATATGCATATAAAGTATATGTCTTCAGCTTTGACCGAGTTATTAGGACTCCTTTAGGGAGTTGGCTTTTGACACAAATTGCAGTAATCGGGCGCTGGGGGTGTAAAGTGCCTAATTGCCTCCATGAGGAGCTGTGCACCACCACAGCTGCTGCACTTCTGACTGTGGTGAACAACGGGACAAAACTCTAGTCACTTTTACTTACTGTAGAACAGCAGCAAACACCTGTTATGAATCTTTGTCTTCTCTTCTTTTAGTTTATTCATCCCTCCTTCACGTGCTGCCCTCTGCTCATCATTCTGTGATGATACAACGTCCCCTCCTTTACCTAAAATACAGGCAACAGACTATAAAATGATTCCACTTTTGCATTTCTGGGCTTTTCGCCTGCTGTCATATTCACTTATCTCTTCGCTCCGCACCTCTCATCATTGTGACTGTTGCACATCTGCTCTTGCATATGTTAAGTGCACTTCTTGCTTTGATTGCTTGTCGCACTCCCCCGCCCCCCCCCCCCCCACTTCCTTCCAGAACCCTCCTGCAAACATTACCATCTAGGCCTAGCTTTTTTCTCAATTTGCTACCCAGTCTAGATCAGTATTACATTACCCCAGTAGCCTAGTATGTAGGAAGCTATTTATCTAAGACGTACTTGTCTGCAACAATTACACATTTGTGTCAATTCCAGTGCTGTGAGTCACATATAGCCTATAGTGAAACAGGGAAAACGGATCATTTTCAAAGACAGATAAATAAATCAACATTCTATCCATACGTTATTGGGAAACTCATGCAAACAATTTCCACTGAGCCACCAGGGGCCGTATTCACAAAACATTTTAAGGCTGAAAAACTTGCTGATTTAGGAGTAACTCTTAAAAATAAGGGGCGTTTCACTCCTAATTTTAGGGCTCCTAACTTTTTAAGATGAGTATAATTCACAAAGCATTTTAGCGCTAAAACTGGCTCCTAAATCTATGAAAAGCTAGGAGTCCTCGAGAGGTGTCCTAAGTCACTAAGAGTACATCACAGACAATCATTTGATGGTGTTTTGGAGAGATTTAATGATAGTGAGCTTTATAAAAGGTAGCTTTATCAACTGTGAGGGTTTAATGATCTTAGTAAAGCTATTTTTGGAAAGTATAGACAAATTTATTATATTTCTATAAAACAAATATATTTATTAAGCTCAGTTTCCTGCAGTTGCTGTCGGTTTACGATGCACTGAAAGTTACTGTTGGCGTCACGTTTGGGTTTAATTTCCTACTAGAGTATAGGCCTAGGCCTATGTGGCGCTTCGCAGCATCTCCTCTGTTCCACATGTCCGCTAGGCTACTATATAGTTGCGCGTCTCGCCTTTTTCCTTCCGCATGCATTTTACGATGTCGCCGGCTGTTGTTTTTAAATGGTGAATTTCCCAGTTTGTCGCTGTCTGGGTATTGCTGCATAATCCGCCGTTGAGAGAAATACAGTGAAAGTGCATGGCGTGCAGCTCTTCAATGAGGATATTCTTTCCAATTCAAATCATTGTAAAACGAATAGGCCTATGTGGCGCGATTGTAGGCTAATTGTGAACGAATGTGTGGGAAACCCTGCAGTATCTTGGTTTCATGTTAAAGCAGTGTCACTTGTTATTAATTGTATTTAAAAACTCTTTACTTTAATACAGCGACACGATATGGATATCTCCCACAGTATTTCTATCATAAAATCACTCTTAGAGACTCATTCTCTCTCAGCCAACCACCGTGGGCATAGAAGGTATGAACATGACATCATCCATAGCAACAGGATCAACCCGCCCTTTATTCTTAGCTTAGGAGTCCCTCCCATTCCTTAGTAAAAGTTGGTCTTAGCAGCTTTGTGAATAGGTTTTAAGAAATTACTTCTAACTAAGAACTTTTAGTTCTCCTTAGTTTTACTCTTAGCGCTAAGATACAATGTTTTGTGAATACGGCCCCTGGTCAGCTGTGAACAAAGCATGCTGCACACATGTAGCCAACCCACCTGCTTTTACAGTCTGACAAACACACAGGCGCGCAAGCTTATCATGCCGGGTCGATTTGCGTTGTGAATGAATAGTCTTTGGTGTGAAGCATCCATATCGACTGGCAGAACAGCCTTTATTGATAAGGCCATAAAAGACAGGCATCCTAGTATTAATAACTCACCACAAAGCTCTTCTCCGTATAACACAGATATCATTAACTGTGGCACTGCTGTCACACTGGTAATGGCTATAATCAAGCTCCCTACAGCAGTAAAAAGGTGTGTGTGTGTGTGTGTGTGTGTGTGTGTGTGTGTGTGTGTGTGTGTGTGTGTGTGTGTGTGTGTGTGTGTGTGTGTGTGTGTGTGTGTGTGTGTGTGTGTGTGTGTGTGTGTGTGTGTGTGTGTGTGTGTGTGTGTGTGTGTGTGTGTGTGTGTGTGTGTGTGTGTGTGTGTGTGTGTGTGTGTGTGTGTATACACAGAGGGATGAAGCAACCCTCTGAGCCTTGTTTTGACAGAGAATGGATACATCAGGGCTGCATGCATGAAAGGAAAGGCTAATTTTGTCTGATATGACAGCGGCTGACTTGAGTATAATTCTACATCACAGCCTGTAAGGTCTCATTACACTGGATTCAACGACTGGGCCAGTCACACAGGTTTATTCGGCTGTATATCTATCTATGTGTGAGGATTTATTGTTTAAGCTCTTCAAAAATGAAAAAATATAATAACATATGGTACGAGTCCAGTTTAGATACAAGATTGCTCAGTATTGAAAGAAGTTCTTGCTATTATGTGATATTGGAGGAATTCGATTATTTTGACCGTATTGACCATCAGAATTGCTGTGTTTCTGCTCCTTCATTGGCTGCCCGACGGACTTACCAAAGGACTAGCAGGAGGCAGTTTCTCAAACCAATCCACACGGCTGCTCATGTGTTCAGCCATGTTGCGCACATGAGCAGATTTGTGCACAACACGGCAAGCATATGAGTACCAGCACACTGATTTAATTTCAAGTGTTTGCACTCGACAGTTTGGCAAAAATCAGACTTGGGAGGCATACCGAGTCTACAAATGAACACACAGAATGGACAGATGGACATTAAGATTGGGCTGCAGGATTGGTTTGAGATGTTTATGGACATTTGGATTATGTTTATCACAGTGCGGCCAGTTTAAACCATGAGTCCAAGCTGCCTGCAGCTAAAAGGAAACTATGGTATTTTAACGGTATTGTCACTTGCAGAGAAAAGCGTCTGCATTCTGTAAATATATGTTTTTTCACATTTGTAAGATGTCCATAGATGGTCACAAGGTCAATCATTGTTGTTTGAAACGGTCATGCTGCTTAAAGGGTTACTACCCTATACTAACCTTTTTGTATTGCACTTTCATAAAGATGCAGGAGGTTCAAGATATCTGTAAATTTCCCTTATTTTCACAGGTCTATAATAGTGTAATGTCATTGTGATGAGTAAAGTGAACTTCATGTGGCAATGTGAAGGAGCATCCTTTTGCAGTAAAAGGAAGATCCGATAGAAAAAGGTTACAATTAAATGGATAGCCCACTGAAAACACTTGGTTTTGTAGAAGAACCATACAGTATATGTATTTTTCCAGGAGTTTTACGACATAAAATATTTAAAAGAACACACACACATTCACTCGTTCTTTCGCACTTACACATTTATTCTCTAACATAAAAATGTGCTCAGGAGCTTGCAACTGGCAAATGATTTTCAGTGGAAACCCTTTTATCAACTGCTATTTCAGGATTAACAATGCAGGAGTTGGCTCATATAAGAACATGGATGATGCATTAGGATGAGCGTGTGTGGGACATATGATAATCACTATGTTTAACAGTACAGGAAAAGTCTATATTTTTAGAGAGGTTCTCACAACATTCAATTTATTTACAGTATGATTCCACACAGGACAACCAGGCTAGTCATAGCACTTTGAATAGGGTTCATATTCCATTTTGCATGCTACCCCCTCCGAAAAGTTTTGACTTAACTTAATTTTGATCATTTATTTCTAAAAATCCAAACTTTGCATACTGTACGTGTGTTGTGATGTGATTCCATTTGAATGCAGCGTTCATCTCCAGTTGCTGCTTTACCAATGCTGAGAACCACTGACTCACTAGCCTTATCCAACTCTCTGTGTCCTTAAGACTTGTTTTTTTTCACTTTAAGTAAGACAAAACATAAATAATACATATTTTAAATAAAGTAAATAAAAATAAGTTTTAAATAAACTCATACAGAAACAGTTAGCATGTCATCATTTAAGGCGCCTTGTCTTCCGGATGTTCTTTTAAGTCCTGTTAAGCTGTTTTGCTGAAAACAAAAACACTAGGAAACATAACAAACCCTTTTCATTGTTAATAATTGACGTGCCCTCCCCTTACAGCTGTAAACACATTGTGCTGTAATGTAATGTTCTGTCGTGCAGGTTTGGCCTATGCATGAGTGTGTGTAGGTCTGTACCTGCTAATGTGTGTGTGTGTGTGTGTGTGTTATTGTTGTTTTCCAAAGAAACAAATGGGAGTGGGAGAATTAATGTTTCAACACACTAAGCTGCATACCAAATGCACATACAACAGCAACTAAGAAACATTTGTCTGCATGTGCAACATGCCTGTTGAGTGTCTGTGTTCAGATCCAGCTAAAAACAATGCTTATTGTAGATGGATTGAATCGCAATGCCAACCCAAATGTTTTACATAGGTGTGAGAATTATTTGTATATACTATAAGCACTTAACTTGAGGCCCTGGTTTTTGCTGATTCGTCTTGGTTCAAGTTTTGCTATCTCTTATAATGAATAGACATACAAGGGAGAGTAGAGGAATGTGGAGCATTTTTCTCATGTTTAATTCCGATTTCAATGTTTTGCTGCTTTGACAGTGTTTCTTAAATCACATCAAAAGCTTAAGTAGAGATGGGCGGGGGGTATTGTGCTCACAAACAAAGCTGTTTAATTAGAAAAGGAAAGCTATTTTTTGGATTATTCAAGGGTTTACGATACCCATCTGTGATCAGTTCAAGGGATTTTCTCATTGTCTCTTTTGTGTTCCTCAGACTCTCTCACCTCATATTCATATAATGACTATTGGGGATTCTGAGAAAGGCAGAGGCAGAGATAGCTGTTGTACATATTGATAATGATTACTCCCGGGGTGACGCATTGTTGATAAGAGTAAAATGGCTTGGGGAATGCATATGGTGTGGGGAATGCATATGGTCTGGATTTAACTTTAACGGCTAGTGTGTGTGTGTGTGTGTGTGTGTGTGTGTGTGTGTGTGTGTGTGTGTGTGTGTGTGTGTGTGTGTGTGTGTGTGTGTGTGTGTGTGTGTGTGTGTGTGTGTGTGTGTGTGTGTGTGTGTGTGTGTGTGTGTGTGGATGTGTGTGTGTGTGTGTGTGGATGTGAGTTTCAGTGTCCATATACAGTCCCCTCCAAAAGTATTGGAACATTGAGGCCAATTCCTTTATTTTTTATGTAGACTGGAAACATTTGGGTTTGACACCAAAATATGAATATGAGATCAACATTTCAGCTTTAATTTCCAAGTATTTACATCTGGATCTGATACACAACTGAGAAGATATCATTATTTGTAAAGGAACACCACATTTTTAGGTGGGCAAAAATATTGGAACAGATACACTTAAAATAAATTAAAGTAAATAAGACTTAATATTTTGTTGCAAATCCTTCCCTTGCAATAACTGCATCAAGCCTGTGACCCATTGACATCACAAAACTTTTGCATTCTTCTTTTGTGATGCTTTTCCAGGCTTTCACTGCAGCCTCTTTCAGTTGTTGTTTGTTTACTCTCTTCAGTCTCCTCTTTAGCAGGTAAAATGCATTCTATAGGGTTTAACTCTGGAGATGGACTTGGCCAGTCTGAAACCTTCCATTTCTTGCCCCTGATTAACTCCTTCCATTTTTGCAGTGTGTTTTGGGTCATTATCTTGCTGCACGATGAAGGATCTTCCTATCAGTTGGTTGCATCTTTCTTTAAATTGGCAGACAAAATGTTTCTGTAAACTTCTGAGTTCATTTTGTTGTTGCCATCATGTGTTACATCATCAATGAAGATTAATTAGCCCATCCGAGAAGAAGCCATGCAAGCCCAAGCCATGACATTGCCTCCACCATGTTTCACAGATGAGCTTGTATGTTTGGGATCATAAGCAGATTCTTTCTTTCGCCAAACTTTAGCCTTTCCATCACTTTGGTAAAGGTTCATCTTGACAACAGCACAGTAACACAATATATATATAAGCAAGTTAAGGGGGAAGTCAACCTGTTCTTATTTATTATGAATGACATGAACGGACCACCTATGGCGATGGGAGCCATCACCACATGAGGGACCAAAGGAAAATGGCACAGAAAGAAAGGTGGATGCTTACTGTGAAAAAAAGGGGACAGATATACTCTAGAAAACATTTTGAAGACATGTTTGAGATATGCTTAGAAGCTGTGTGTGATGAATAAATGAGATGTGCAAATAATGGGTTAAGCCTCGCCCAATCTGCAATCACCATTAAGAGCAGGGTTCTTGGCAGAGCAATACAGCAAAAAAAAATTGTTATTTAATATCTTCATTGTTGAAAACTAAATAAATGCATTTTTCATCTGAGAGGGGCTTCCCATGGCATCAACACTTTTTGACAGCCAACTCGAGCTGGCATACACAAGCTGTTTGTTTTCAAGGTCTGGGGCCTTGCAAACACATGCTCCTCACCGCGTGCCTCGGCTACTGTGAAGGCGGCACCCCATCGAATACAAAACAGGAAGACAAAGCTTGATCAACGGCCCCAGACGAAGGTGGCACGGTGCAGCATTCAGATCGAGGCATTAACGACAAGTGTGATAGCGTCTGTCCCTTTGATTTGGAAGTAAACACTTCTTTCTATCCAAAACTAACTTTATTTATATGAGGTAAACGTTTTGGAGATGTCAAAAAATAATTGATGCATAATGCTCAGGATCTTGTCTGTAATCAATGTAATTATGTTTTCCTATAGGTGCAAATAGTAGTGTATAGATGGACAACACAGGCATTGTTCACACCAACCTCCTCTTTTTACATTCCCGTATCATAAAGTTCAATGACCTGGTTGAATATCAAGTAGCACAAATCATGTTCAAAGCTAGAAAGAATCTCCTACCAGGTAACATTCAAAAACTTTTTTGTGACCGAGAGGGGGGTTACAATCTGAGGCAACAGTTAAACTTTAAGACACTGGCGGTACGCACGACTTTAAAATGTCATTGCATCTCAATTGGGGGTGTGAAACTGTGGAATGGGATGAGCATGGAGCTAAAGCAATGTCCAAACATGATCCAGTTTAAAAAAAGGTTCAAAGCAATGATTTTCAAAAGGTACAGGGATGAGGGTGTGAAGTAAGAAGGAAATTATAATTATATGGATATATATACTGATTGTATAGATTTGTATGTAGATATGGATATATTGATTGTTTATAAATATAAATATAAATATAGATATATGCATTGTATAAATATATAAAATATATATATATATTTTTTATAGTATATTAAGTTGTATGTATGTATGTATAGTTTATAAATGGCAAACACAGTATCGCCAATTGTACAGTGAATATATGCGAATATAATAAATATATTTTTTTTTATTATTATTATTATTATTTTTTTAATAAATATTTTTATTCTTTATTTTTATTTTACTATGGAAAAGGGGTAGGATTAAATAAGTGTAATACTTCTTCCTGCTCCTTTTCAGGCATATCTCAGCATTACAGATAATTTGTTTTCTTTTATTTCTTTTATTTTTAATTTTTTTTTGTGAAAACATAATTTGTTTATTGTATTTCCATGCTTTTCATTTTTGTTTTGTATGTTTGATATGTCTGAAATAAATTTAATCAAATCAAATCAAAATTGTGTTTGTGTCAAGAAAAAAAAACTGTAATGTAGGTCTGACATTAAGGGGAGGAAAATTGTCAAATGAGACATGATTTCTAGCAATTATAACAACGCTTAGCCAGGTTTGAGTGGTTTGCTGGTTTATGTGCTGCTAGAATAAACAAAGGCGCTTGTCAGAGGGCGATATGTATCAACTTGAAGCATGTTTGTGTGGGACCAATCTCACGTCATGTAGTCCGTTCACACTCCATAACATGACAACCCATAATTGGATATTTAGAAAGCAAGCTGACAGCTGATAATAGGTGTTTATTGCTGTAGATACGTTAAGATTTCTGACTTGGGCAATTAACTACCCACACTCTGTCACGCGGCTACATTACTGTGACATACTGATAACACGCAATAGAAGCACCATGTTTCGTCTTCAAGAGCCATCCCTGTGTTCGCGCGTGATGTGTATACTGTATACTCACCCGACACAAGCACTTACAATGCAGCTGAGAGGTTGTTTGGTGTTCAACACTTCCTCATACCGTGTGCAATGTTTCTAAAGGGCACATTAACAATTCCTTGTGAGGAACACAAGCATATACACCAGAGGTGTTGTTTTCTATCTACAGTCTCTTTCTCAGCTTTTCAGGAGACAGCAGGATTGTGATGTGTTTATAGTAAAGGTGGGAGAGAGAGAGTACTAGGGGCACGTTCTTAGGGGCACTTTTCACGGTGAAAACGTGACAGTTTTCCCGTTTTTTTTTTTTTTTTTTAAACCCGTTCAGACACAATTTATCTGACATCTTCACTCGTACACATGTTTTCAGAGGAAACGGGACGAAATCGCTGTAGTAGCAGTGTAGCAGCCATGCCAAGCCAATAGTCAGCGGTGACACAGCCTAGTAGATAGCTCTTCCGGTACAATTTGATGCATAAAACCTTACTGTAACCGAAAAGTAATGCCATTAACGTTCATTAAGCGGTTGGTGTAAGCATGGGGGTTACAAGTATTGTAAATTACAAGCTTTCTGTCCTCTTATTTCACCGCATTGAACTCGTGAAAACAGAAGACATGCTGATAGTGAAGGGGCTTTGTGAGCAGCTACTTTCCTGTTTGGAGTACTTCAAAATAAAAGTCGACTCACGTTTGTCCAGTGAAATGCTGTTAATGTTTAGCCAGTGAAATGCTTTTACTGTGAAGCCGTAGCCTTAATGCTCCTTTTGTTGAACAGTAACTTAACCTCTGCACACTGAACTATGGATAGTGTTTTTTTAATGTAGAGAGAGCCGTGTCCCTGGCATATAGAAGCTACACTCGTTTATTTTGCTAGAAAAACCGGCAGAGCACAAATCTTTCCCCAGAAAAAGTGTTGGGTGGTCTCAATAACTCACTAATTGCTTAGACTAAATTGGCGAGTGTTATATTTGAGCCCTGCACGACACTCTCCGCTGATCACAGTGATGGTGCCTCGGAGGCACCTTGCATGTTATGTTGTCTTCTAACTTTATAACTTGCGTGTGGGTATTATGACAGCAAATGTTATAGACTATGCATACGTGAAGTGGAGCCGTGACGTCAGCGTTACCAGGGAAAATGGTTTCTGTGTTTACAAGAAACCAAAACCGTTGTGTTTTCCAAAAAACCCTCCCTGGGAGTAGATCTCAAAAACTTGCGGTTTCATGCTTGCGTTTGCTGTTTTCATGTAAATGATATAGTGCAACCGCGAGAATATTTCCGCGTTTGCACCGCTTCGTGTTGTCGTGTAAAGTGCCGCTTAATTTCCCTTACTGAATACACGTAAAACATCAGATGACAATGCTGTACAGGTTGTGTTACAACACTTTTTTTTCATATTTTTTGAACAAAAGGACCTTTTTCAATGTAAAACGGACTTGAAGCCATTTGAGACACAAGGTGCAGGAAAAATTATTATCTTTTTGAGACATGGCATAAAGATATTGGCAACTAGGTACTAAGCAAACAATTGACTCTCGCGCATATTTGCACTTTCGTAACCCATGAAATAATTTAACCAAATCAACTCAACCAACATGTGATATAGGTTCCTTATGGAAAATTGCTTAATGACAGGAACGTATTGAAATGTGCATTTTTTTGCTTTATTGGGTGACTGGGGACTCAGAACCAGTCAGTATCTGGTGTGACCACCATTTGCCTCATGCAGTGTAACACATCTTCTTCGCATAGAGTTTATCAGATTGTCAATTGTGGCCTGTGGAATGTTGGTCCACTCCTCTTCAATGGCTGTGCGAAGTTGCTGGAGACGGCTTATGGTGGAGAAATGAACATTCAATGCACGAGCAACAGATCTGGTTGACATTCCTGCTGTCAGCATGCCAATTGCACGCTCCCTCAATGCTTGTGGCATCTGTGGCGTTTTGCTGTGAGACAAAACTGCACATTTCAGGGTGGCCTTTTATTGTGGACAGTTTAAGGCACACCTGTGCACTAATCATGATGTCAGATCAGCATCTTGATGTGGCACACCTGTGAGGTGGGATGGATTATCTCAGCAAAGCAGAAGTGCTCACTATCACACATTTAGACAGATTTGTGAACAATGTTTGAGAGCAATGGTACAATTGTGTATCTGGAATGAATTTTAGATCTTTAAGTCCATCTCATGGAAAATGGGAGCAAAAACAAAAGTGTTGCGTTTATATTTTTGTTGAGTGTATATATATATATATATATATATATATATATATATATATATATATATATATATATTAAATGCAATGCAAAGGAAAATGTTATTGATAATAAATAACTTAAAATAATGTAAGTCAAGTTTCCTGAATGTAATTTCTTAATTGTACTTTCCCTCATCAATTCAAATACAATTTAATAATATTATTACATTATGATTGAAGTCAGTTTTGTTTTGCTTGTTGACATAGCAAGGATCACTAATACATTTTTCCAGGGAACCTCCAGTTGAACTTTTTATGTCATTGTATTTCTCCTGAGCCCTACTGAGCCCTGCAGCAACATTTACTCAGAAAATCAAATCCCTTCAGCAGATTCAGATAAACAACGTTAAATTCCATTTGACTCTCCCTGAATTCGGCAAAATAAGAAAGCCCACCAAGAGACCCAGGACTGAGATTACAGTTCTTGACATCTCCAAGTAAGCCTCAAAGTCTCACTAAGCAGTGTTACAGCACAGCATCAGATGGACTATCTTCAACAGGGGACATTTAGTTTTTTCTGCCACAATATTATACAGAAGTCCTCAAAAGCATGCACCACACACCAAAATAAGCTGGTTTACCGCTGTGAATGTGCCATTGTTCCTGTAAAAGCTTTTTACTGCATGTACGATGTTATAAAACTGTTCTTTCTGAGAATAGCCCACAGTTTATGTGTTTTAGTTTGGAAATGTTGCAAACATTACACAGTTGGAAGAATCAAGTCATCAGTTGGCATTCTGAGAAGTAGTTAGACATAACAGGCACATGCACTTAATCCAAATCCCATGCTCTGTGTGCACACATGACGGCCAGATAGCGGATGGTGAGTAGATATTAGCTGATTTTGGCAAAAATGGTTCTAGATTACAGTTGTTTAGTATGCCTTTAATCTAACCTGCTTTTAGCTGTTTATTGATGAACTAAAAACATTTCATTTAAATGTGCACTATTTGTCAATGTGTTGCGGCACTGGGTAAATTAATATTCTTAAAGAATTTCATCTTTGGCACAAACACACACACAGACCCACACACACTCAAAGGGACCAAGAGACAACCATCTCAGTCTTAATTGAAAGATGTAATCTTGCAAATGGAAGCCATGAAACATTCAGGCCGTGTGTGTGTGTGTGTGTGTGTGTGTGTGTGTGTGTGTGTGTGTGTGTGTGTGTGTGTGTGTGTGTGTGTGTGTGTGTGTGTGTGTGTGTGTGTGTGTTGTATGTGTGTATTGTATGTGTATCTACAGTATGTGTGTAAGCCGCAAGAGACTCACTCAGAGACACTTGTGACTGAATATAAAAAAAAGAAAACCCACGGGTGACCTCCCCTCATCTCCTTTCATCTTCTCCCCTCCCTTTGTATGCTCAATCCCTCCATTTTCTCCTTCTTTTCCCCTCTTGCTCCCTTATCTCTATCATTTTCCTCTATCTCTACTCCTGTACATCTAACCTTAAAATTTCTTCAAACTGAGCCTCGATCTCTCCCTTCCTGCCCCTGCCTCTCCCTCTCCCATCTCCTCCTCTCCAACTGACTCCCTTTCTCTTAATATCGCCTGTCTCCTCTGTCCCCATCTCTCACTTCCATTGCTCCCCTGTCATCCCACACACTTGCCCACTCAATCACTGTAATTTCTGCTACTCCCCTTCTCGCTTGCTCCTAATATGTACCCCGTCTCTCGGCCCCTGCTCATGTTTTTTTATGCTTTTTGATATCTGTTTCCTTTTTTATGCCCACATGTCCCCCGTAACATCTGTCACTACAAACTGTATTTTGCCTGACAGCATTAATTTACAGTCGTTTTTGTGTTGCTGCTGGAAGGCTACACAATCTAGTGGAAAAATTCACCCGAAACAACTCATATTGTCTGTTTGAAGGTTTTTTTCTCTGTTTCTGTATTAAATAGCAGGGGTGTCATGATACTCCTAATCTTCGATTTGATTTGATTTTGAACCTGTTTCCTACAGATGTTGTTCAGTTTAAAAAACAAAATGTATATTAAACAAAGTTTAACTGCACAATAAATCACAAAGGGAAAAAAGAAAGTCATGTGATATATTGCTACAGACCTGTTTACTTCCATTCATCATACAGTTTTAGACAACTGCAGTATTATATTTTATGTTCCAAGTTATCCTAGTATTCCTCACCTGGATTATTCAAAGATAACTGTGGTAAGGACCAACGAGTACCAAAATACCAAAGACAAAAAATAATTGTGTGATTGGTGAATGTAAGAAAATTATTGTGGCAGAGCCTCCAACACAAAGCTGTTAAGCTCAGTGGTTTTCATTATTTTTAAGAACATTTTGGCGTATCTGGTGCTGAGTTGGTGACATCCTACAATTACTTGAATCCACTTCTACTTCAACTGGGGTTTTCCTGTATCTCAGAGAATAATTTGAACACCCCTGCTGTCTGTGAGCACAGAGATATATCTGTTTTTCTGACTGCACCTTCAGTCATTAGTTTGCTTTGTGGCACAATTGCATCATGGTCTATTGAGGCTATTATTAGTAAAGTAATTGGTGTCCCAGCCTTTTACTGCAATTAATTTCTACCTGAGTTCTGGTTAAACCATAGGAGTGGAAAAGAAAGAGCAGCAGATACAAGCCGAGAAAGATGGGCTTAGAAGACAGAACAAGGCACAGTACACAGTGTCATTGATTTGAAAGCCTGCAGTTTCAGTCGAACCTGTGCCACCCATATCAAAGGTGCCTGGTGTATGGATTCCAATCAAAACTTAACATTTTTCCGCAACTCTATATATAGCAGCGACACACACAAACACACGCGTCACACATTTACACATATACTCTCACTAAAGCACATACACATGTGTGCACTCAAAACAAGTGTACATATGATTTGATGGTCCCTGGGAGGGAAAAGGAGGTCACAGGGTGAGGTTGAGGTTGTGACAGAGTATTTGTGGTTGTGGATGTGGTTGGTTGAAATGGTGCTCATGTGCAATGTGTCTAGTTGAGTTGTCTCTACATTGGGTGTGGGAAGAGATACTGCAATACATCAAATATTGCATGCCTAAAAGACACATGGACAAGTAAGTCATATTTTAGGTATTGATCTTTTGATTATTTCTTCAATATCTTTATAATCTTCTTGGCCAAAGAAGATCAGACATTTTGAAAAATGCCCATCACATGGTACCACAATTAAAGGACATTATAAAGCCCCTTTTTAATCTTAAACCTAAGTAAAGCTTAAGTGAGTGATAAAACAATCAAGGTTGAAATTTAGATGAAAAACATATGAATAATTATTAAGAGTTTAACACAAAAAAATGTGGATTCAAATATTGTTGAACTTCAATTGGAGCATTGTAATATACTACATTACTTTTGTCGAAAACAAGTGGATGAGAAAAAGCCATGGCTATGAAGATGTACAAAAATCGCTTGTGAAATCAGCACAGACTTTCGCAGTACATGTATTATCCCAACAAGCATCACTAGAAGCTGAGATGAAAAAAAAATGTTTTGTCATAACAGAACTCAAATATTTCAAAGGTGTTCAGTAGTTGTCAATTCAATTGAGTTGTCAATTTTATGGGAGGGATAAAAGCAAATCCCAATCTTTCAGAGGCACTCAGGGAACTGTTACTGTGAACGCCTCCCTCATTTTCCATTTGACCGCTGGAGCAGAAAATTCACCGTCAAATTGGTATCTCCGCAGCCGACCACTTTTCCAGTTGAAACAACAATCGGCAGAGAGAGATGTCCGACCAGGTTCAACTGCAGTCACTGGTGCTGCTTACATCAGCACCAAAGCCGCTCACTGAAGCTCACCCTTACACAGTGATAGGTTGAAAAGCAGACAACCTGTCAGTGCTCTCTCTGCCATCTGTTCCACATCACGCAGCATGGGTGATGACTCAGGTGAGCTGAGACACATTCCTTAACTAACCAGAGGGTAAGCAATGGAGAGTGAATGGGTTCAAGAGCTTTAAAAAACACACACAGATGGGTTACAAATGGTTAACACTGCTGTCACAAACAAGTAGATATTAAGCTGTTTAAATTAAACTTGGTGCTCACATACCAGCCTCCTTCAAAGCTATTTTTCCGTGAGAGCCGCCACATGATAGCCACAAACTCGCTGCATGGTAACAAACCCTGAGAATGATACAACATTGCTGGACCATTCTCAGCAGGGGGGTGGGGTCTTTATTCAGACTTGCCTCTGCCAAAAGGGGAGCTTTTTTCCTCTCTTTTTTTTACGTGTCGCGGTGTCGAGCAAGCAGTTTCTTTGAGTGATCTAAGAGTAGTCCATCATAACTGTGAACCTCTCCACTGTCAAGCTTTGCCATCCCAGCTGGGCCTATACTGACTCTTGTGGGGTAGATGGACAGAAGAAAGGACTCGCCGTTAACTGATTGTTTGAGGGTGAAATCACCCGAAGGCCGACAGTCTATAAAATTGTCTCAGTTTCCTTTTCTTAAGAACAAGGTCAAAAGCCAACAGCTAGTCCTTTTTGACGTCGGTATAGGACGTTGGAAAAAGTCCAATCACAGTTATCACGGCCAATCATATATCATCTTGAGATCTTTACTCCGTTGTGTGAGATGAAAGGCGGGGAAGGGTTCGCCCTTGACTTTATAATGGACCCACAAGCAGGGCCAGAACAGACATACCATATATGGATTATATAAAACATATTATGAAAGATAAGTCAAGTCATTTATAAACAAAACAACTTGTAAATCTGATACTGTACGTGTGCCATATAGTAATTTCATTGTATGAAGCTAAACAAACGACGCACACAGAGAGCAAACAGCATTAGACAGAGGTGTATGGTAAGTTGGGGAGAGTAATGATGGGTATAAGAGAAGATGGAAAGGATTTAAAGAGCAAAACAGCAAAGACAAAGTGAAGGAGATAGAAGGTGTTGGATAATAAGAGTAGGTAGGTTATAATGGCAGAGAGGATGAATGGCAGGGTACATGGAAGACAGTGTCGAGGAGTTGAAGACATTTGAGAGAAAAGGAGAAGCAGGTAAAATGTCACTCGGAAATTATAATGATGGCCCACAAAACAGAGACAGGGAATTTTAAAAGAGGGATCCCTTGGTGGGACGGACAAAGAAAAAGTCCTGAGGAGAATATGCTTTGTATGTTTGAGGGAGAAAAGCTTAAATTTTCAAATTGGTGGAAAAAAACCTGAAAAATAAGCAGAACACAAGCTATCATTTAACAACCATATAGTGTGTGAGGATGATTTCATTCAGAGTGGGGGAATTGGGAAGGGTGACAGTTTGTAGGATGGTCAAGACCTAGAGAGGGTGCGAGGGTGGGGATGAGAGTATAAAAGTGGGTTCCAGAAGGGGTGTGTGTCTGTGTGGTGGGGGGGGGGCATCAGGCGGAGACAAACTCAGAAAGAGGGCTCGTCTTCCGCTCAGCTGTGTGTCTTGGCCGGCTGTGAAAAGCGTCTCTCTTCCTGTCAGCACAGGAAGCCCACAGGGCGCCATTGTATCAGACTCAGTGGGAGAGACGGGGACAGAGGTCTGAATAATTTAGTGGAATTATTGATGAATCTAGGTTTCTGAAGGTTAACCGTTAGTTGATATTCAAATCACGCTGGTTTGCCCCACACTACACTGGGATTTTGCCGTTGCATATCTGCAAGGCCGATACCAAGCAAGTCTCATCAAAGCTGACAAGAGACTGATTTGTGTCTGTTGGATGGATTCACTGTCCACACCACCAGCAATACTGAATGAGGCTGCCTTCAGGCATCACACTTGCTCGCAGTCAAGCCACGACCTGATACCCACATACCCCCTCCCTCCTCAATGTGTCTTTGTTTACCAATAAATTGAATTAGGGGGACATGTTAACCAAAGGTCTCGGTTTTACAGACAGTCTACTGTCTTCTGTTTGGTCACAATTGGCCCTGAGGCCACTAACAGATTGGTTGCCAAAAGTCTGCAGCGGTGATTGGTTCTACTCCAGGGAGTTTCAAGTTCTTTCAGTGAAATGACAAAAAATAAATTCATTTCACTGGTATTTGTAAGTAATTGAGCAAGTCACATTCTCAGAAGAGCCGGGCTCAAATGTCGGTGCACAGCTGTGTGCGCCCTGGTACAACAATGTGTATAATTTCTCAAGACTAATTCGAACTCTGGCCATTTGCACATCACAAACTTACATTGACAGACAATCTACCTACACCTTTGTTGCCTCTATTGCTACAGTGATACTTTTACAGTCTCCAGGAAAGCTGTAGGGTTAATGTAATAGGTTTAAAAGATGATCAACAGTGGAAAACAACTGTTCCATTATTACAGCTTGTCCAGAGAGTAACTGATACATATATTTTGGACTAGTAACGCCCAGCCTGAAGTCTATTTTCTATATCAGGTACAAGCTTGTAGCGACCCAGTCTGCCTTATCAATGTGTTATCATAAAGACAGTGGTTTTGCTGGCTTGAGAGGGTAGAAAAATACAGTGAGAGTGATAGAGAAAGGCACAGATGAAGACAATTGACCCCATAGCAGCAGAAAAGGAGTGAGCTTCACATCTGTTTATTTGTTGATGTGTGTTGCCTGTTTTGTGCCTGAATGTTTACATGACTGCACTCAAAAGCCTATTCCACAGTGCAGTAGCACATCTATCCTGCTCCATTTACAGTATTGTAGATACTTGCATATGCAGGGTAGTTTGATATGTGTTCGCGGCAGTGACATGACTTCAGAAATTACAGTAATTGCTAGCAATATGTGTGAGGATGGAGGGGCTGGAGCGGGGAAAGCAGAAAGAGTAGCATCAAGGGTCAACAGAGAGGTCAGGAAAATAAGGAAGAAATACAGAAAGTAATGAGATAAGGCATGCAAACAAAATAAAATGTGGCAAAGAAGCAAGCAAGAGTGTCTGAGCCTGGGAGCGACCCTGAAAAGAAAGGGAGATGATAAACACGTGGAGGGACAACCGAGGGAGGGGGGGGGGGGGGAGTGAGGCAGGGAATGAATAAAATATGTGTCTGCAAAGAACACTCCTCAGAACGGGGCACAGAGATCATTGGATGCCCCACTGTCTTCTTTGGCCGTTCGCTTGCTCTCTCACTTTGTCACGCAAGACTTCTTTTCCCATGTTACCCTGCAGCTCAATCTTTCTGTCCTTACACTTTAAGGAGTCTGCCCTTCCTCATCTTTTCTCCCAACATGATTCCCATTTAAGTTACTTTTCTTTTCTCCTCCTCACTTTCATTTTTTACTTACCATTGAATTTACGTCTTCAACGCTTTTCCTTACATTCTTCTCTTTAGATACCGGTATTGCAAGCTCAATATCCCTGGGAATTATGTAGGTTCTTATTGGAAGATTCTGCCACTGATGATATCTGTCCAATGGCAAAATTGAATGCAATAGCCATAAGTATTAAACATATTAGAAGGTTTTGGTTGATGGGTTTGTAGAGCATCTGATTATTTTCCTTCTCATAAATGGCTGCCATAGTTTCTTTGCTATAACAGCAATTTGTTTTACCAACCTTACCATGTAGGAAAACATGTCTGTCTGGAACTGGTGTAAAAAAATGAAGGAGTTTTGACAGAATTATCTTCTTGTCTGCAGTGGCGTGGCGTGGGGATTTTTTTTGAGGAAGCCAAGTGAGACAACACCTTTAATCTACATGTTTATTGGAAGGTGGGGGACAGAAAAGGGTAGGCTACGTCGCAGCTTGTATTTAATGTAACTACAAGAGCTATTATAGCGCCTGGTCACTTTACCAGGACTTACACACGCCTGTAATCTGTCCGACACCGCTCGTTCGCTCTCTCTCTCTCTCTCTCTCTCTCACTCACCTCCTTATCGTCTTATTAAATTATACATTTTATTATAAATGCACCCCCCACCCCGAATGCACAACTAGCCGCTTAATGCCCAATGCAGATTCGAATTCATTCACAATATAATTAGGGGACGTTTTAGGCTATTTTAAGTTTCACGTTCACATGAGACACGACTCACACAATCAGTTGTAGGTGCTTGACATACACACATACTTTCGAGACATCCTTTTCGTTTAAGAACTAGGCCAAATATTCATTACAACACTATAGCCTACTTAAGACAACCCAGAACAACTTCAGTGGATATACAGTAGGCCTACCAATGCAACTTAATCCAGGCAATCAAGGCACAATTAGCAATAAAATAACACAAAACACAACACACATAGCTACACAGACAGTTAAGGGAACAGTTAACCCGCGCCGGGAGAAGGTGTGTATTTTACTCACTATTTGCAGAGGAAGGCCATTAGCTGAAGTTTGCCGCTACCAGCTAGCCACTCGGTGCAGACATAGTTCTCCTCACGGAAAGTGCGCTAAACTTTCTTTCTCTCCACACGCATTGGCCTGCCGTCAGATTTGATTTTTAATGGCTCCTCAATTGGCAGTTTGGTAAAATAATTTGTTACTAAATACTCAAAATCTCCACCCTCCATAACTGTTCTTGCTAATATGATAACAATGCAAACATGCTAATCTCCCGCTATTGTTATTGTTGTTAAATTTCAGTGACGTTGATAATGATGCTTTGATTTGATTGGTGTGAAGCCAAAGGCCGAGTGGCTTCCCTTGGCACCCTCCTGACACCCTCCTGACCAATCACAGGAGGGCAGTGTCCTCACCTGATTGGTCAATTATTTTTCTTTTTTTTACCAAGGGAAGCCAGCTCGGCCTGGCTTCCTCGCAGACATACAGTGTGCAGTGTCGTGTTTCGCCGCGTCTTCAGAATCTAAATGTAAAGGGGCGCTGTTTCGCGCATTGTGAAATGCTCAACGAGAGGAGAGAAATGGGGAAGAAATGACAGCAACACAGCACCAAAGATTACCGAAACTGTTAATATAAATGTTTTTATTGGATGACAACTACAGCCTAAAAAACAGGGAAGCCTGGCTTCCCTTGGCCTCCGGGAGAAAACGCCACTGCTTGTCTGGTGGGTTGCCAATGTGCCTATACTTCCTGCTTCACCCCACTTTTCTCTATTTTTTTTGTTCCTATAGTCTTCTTTTATCTTTGTTCGTCTCCCACTACCTTCTAAGTCCACACTCTACTTTTGTCCCCCATTATCCTTGTTCCCACTTCTACCCTTGCTTTGTTCTCCTTATTCTCTCCCCTTCTCTCCTTTTGTCTTCCACTCTTTTGCTCCCCCTGTTTTAAGCCATCCTTGCCTTTCATCTTATCATCCCTCATTCCCCTAGTCCCCCATCTCATACTTTGTCTTCTATGACTCTCATATCTCTGTTGCCTATGCGTCTTCAGTTTTTATATTTGCTCCACTCGTGTCCCTCCCCGTTCTCCTCTTCCTCTTTCATCTTGTCTCTCCTCCTCCCCTGTCATGAGCCTCTGCTACCACTTCTCCACCCCCAACAAATGTCAGCCTGGATCAGTCCTAGGGTCCATCCTTTCACCCCAGTGCTTTAATACTAAGACACAAACTGTGTCTATTTTACACATGGATGCTAATGTTAGAATAAAAACACCTTGGGCAACCTCCTGAACGTTCGTAAACACTAATTCTTACTAGCTGCTAGCTACTTAAGGCAAAAGCCCCACTGAGTATGAATATGTTATGTGATAACTAGTGTCAGTGTGGGGTTTCCTCTGCTCATGTTTTTTTCTTTCACTTGATATACTTGCTTCCATATGCGCCCATTTTCCAGAGTGTTCAATTGTATAATAACATTATAAATATGTATTGTTAGATGTTAGACTGTGCACCTGAAATGGCTGTTTCCAGCATCAATCATGATGATACAGTCCTCCCAATAAGAACGACAGAATCAGTTGTTTGACGAAGTGAGGTCAGGTTGTTAAAGAGCCCCAAAGTCCTGGTATGGAGGAGGTACGGATGGATGGATTGGTCTCCAGAACCTCAGACTTTAACAAAGTTAAATCGCTGTTTGTATCACATTTCCTATCGTAGGTCAACTTTGGTTTTCTTTTAAAGCATGACCACTATCCTCCATAACACCTTAACCAAGTGATTCTTGTTATATCCGACTACAAAGGTTCCCCTAACCTTAACAAAGCAGTCGACTCATATATGTTGTACAACGGTGATTTTTAACAGTACAGGAAAATTCTGTTCTGCAGCTGACAGGGGCGGCGTATCATGAAATGCTTCTACAAGTATGTGTCGTTCTAGTGGACATAGATAAATATTTTATAGATTACTTTATAGAATACTGTTGAGTGCTGCAGTTCTGTAAACCAAGTTGTTATGGTGGCCATTGGAACACTTTTTAAATATGTAATAATTAACTATAAACTGTGTTTCTAAATGGGGAATGGCAATGTTAGCGGGAATATATGAGTCTTTTTTTCTCCAACCCTCAGTGAACCATGGAGCCTCTAACAAACTGCTGGTATTATTACAGCCTGTAGTGTTATGAGGGAATAGATTCACTCAAAGTAATGGGAAAAATAATACAATGTATTTCAGGCAAGCCAGTTCAGGTGTATAATACATTGTATTTCACACAGGAACATCCCACACACTCAATTTGCTTTATTGTTCTTTCACGCAGTGGAACAATATGACAAAATACTGCTTCAGTAGTATTTCCATGGTGGCACCAAAGCAGTGTCTGAAAAATATAAATGTCGTTGATCCCATAAAAACGATTTATCAGCAGCTTCCTTATTACTGTAAAGGTAATCTTCTGCCCCTCTATGTTAGCTCAACTAATTTACTGGGTCACTCACACGTATAATCTTAACGCTGTGTTACTGTAGCAAGGCAGCTTTATGTGTTGCAGTGGTGTTGACAGCCACTAATGCACACACATGCATGTCCACACACATGCAATGCCTACACACCCACACAAACCACTCCCTGTCACCCCCTATTATCATCATGATCATTTATTAAACGTGGCTTCCGCCAGAACGAGTGAGTCTAAGAGTGAGGGAGCTCAGGGGAAGGAGGGATTGCTTTCTTAATTAAACGAGAGGAAAAAAGAGAAGGAGCACAGTCGCCACAGGCTGGGCTCCTTTGAATAAAAAACATTTATCTCCTTCACTGCATTCCCCTGCTCCTCGTTTCCCTCTCTATGACTTGGCTTAGTTACTCTGTGGCCGAGAACAACCGCAACGCACACACACTGCAGTGTGCCGCGGTCTCGTTTGCTTTGTAGACGTGTAACACAAATTTCCTTTCATGCCATATGCAGCAGTTGTACAATGCATGGCAATGCATACACTGCATACTCCATACGTGTCAACTTGTTCTCCTCTCCTGTGCACGTATGTTATTATATTGTAATATAATAGTTAATTCATTTGTCTATATTTTAGCTAGATAATTAGTTATGAGCTGTAATTTGCAGTGCAGCTCTCTGAATAAAGTACCATAACACACATAACGTTGCTCTCAAGATCTCAGGGAGGTTGCATCAGTATGTCCCCTGCAAACATGCAATTAAACTTCTCCTTTCTCTTAGTGCACTGTGGAGGAGAAAAAAGGCATGATGAACAGAAAACCTGGGACCAGATGTAAAAAAGATGGGTAAGCACAAAAAACCTTTGTACACATTTTCCAACACGTAAACTGGTATTCATAAGGCGTAATGTGCGGTGTGACAGTGCAAATCTCACAGATACTTCACACTAGGCAACTCACTTTAAAATAAATAAAAATCTTTGATCACTGTTCTGACTTTAATAATGATGATTAAACAATCACCTCAATGATGGTTCACAGGTACAGTTAGTGGTCTGGCCATGATATGACACCCTTTCAATTGCAGAGTTTATTTTATCCTCCAGTGTTCAGGTGATATTGTCTGCTAAAAAGAAAAACCTCTCCAACTGTCGAGTAACTTGAGTGGACCAATGGTGGACTCTTATGAAAGATCCTTATGGGCTCTCAAGTCGAAAAGCTGTCTTGACAGAGAGGACCTAAAATGAAATTTACTCAATTTGCTCAAAGAGGCCTCCAGAGAGCTTTGAGCTCCACCGGAAGTTCCCACTGAGGGGGGATTTAAACACTCTGTGTCCTCCGCCTCACTCCCACAACGAAGCATATTAAGATAAAGTGACTGAACATAGCTCTTTTGCCAAACCCAACATGACAAGAAACAAATGACACACACACAAACACACCCACACCTGATTGTATAATGTGACGGGCCTCTTTCCAGTAGAGGTTTGAATGAAATGATGCGGAACTTATTGAGCAAGGCAGTAGGAAAATCCTCTTCTGACCAAGTCCATCCATTTAGATATTTAAGCAGTAAAGCCTGTATCTAGGCCCTGAGGACGAGAATGCCTGGGAAAATGGAAGGCTGTTAAGGACAAAAGATTCTCTATGGCCCATTTCCAAACCAACACATCCTTGTACCAACAAAAAAAGTGTCAGTTTGGTGAAGATGACCCACATCATCTCATTTATAATACATATGTAGTAGGTTGATTTTGTGATGTCACATACGCTTGCAAATTTTGGTCCCCTTTTCAACACATCATTGATATGTCTGAAAGCACACAGACAGTAGACACATAAAAGAACACTATTTCTAAAAGGTTTCTCCCTGCAGCAGAACCTAAAAGGATTTTTATTAATTTGGTGGCAGATTGGATGGTGTAGAATTATGTATGTGTCAGGCGTGGACATTTACAACCATCATCACATAAGCCCTTTTTTTCATCACAGCAGCCTATGAGACCAGAATGAACAGTTTCTGATCGTAACTGAAGGGACAAAGCTTTCACCCGAAAAGATATTCCCACATTTGCTGTTTTACTGATAGTGGTGGAGAGTATTGTACTAAGCGACTTTGAGTTTTTGAAAAGTGCAATATATAAGTTTAATCTATTATTGTAATATTGTCTGCCACAAGCACCATAGGTGTTTCATTTAGCATAAGACGTGGTGACAGTGAATCCTGTGATTCACACAAATTTCATACCCCTCAAACCATGATTTCTACAGTCGATAAGAAATGGATACAGGCTGGGGGTCACAGTGCTTTTATGATCATACAATGGGAAAATATTGTTCTGTTTGTGAGAGATGGTAAAGAGTGGTAAAGCCCATTTGAAAAGGGCGAAGACTGTGTGCGATAGAAACTCTCATGCATGAAAAGCTTTGCAGGCAATTTTCTATTTATCTTTCCAGATGGTTTTAACTTGTGATTTAGGGTTTCGCACCTTTTTTCCGACAATAATATATGGTTTAAAAATGTCACGGTGCTATTTCCTCCTTGTGCATGATACCATTTTTATTATTATTTATTTATCTGGATGAATACCTGCAGAGAGTGAGAGTAAGCCCGTAGCACTGCAGATAAAGGTCAGGAAAGGTTAGCCACTCCTCCCACTGCTCACAGGCATTGCTTAGTCAGAAGAAAGGGATGGGGGGGCTGAAGAGAGAACTTTGGGAGAAATAATTGAAGAGAGAGGAAATGGAGAAAGAGGAATGGAGGTGGAGTTACTGCGACATAAAGAAAAAATTGGAATAATGTGATGGAGGAGGATTGAGGATTGATTAGAGAAACGGACAAAGTGAAATAGATGAAGAGCAAACATGGGGGATCTGAGACAGTGAGCGAGAGAGTGAGTGGGTCTCAACACAGCACACCACTGACGGATGGTTGGCATTTAGCTCCACACTACCTCCGGAAATAACTAATTAAGCTTGGTGTGTGTGTGTGTGTGTGTGTGTGTGTGTGTGTGTGTGTGTGTGTGTGTGTGTGTGTGTGTGTGTGTGTGTGTGTGTGTGTGTGTGTGTGTGTGTGTGTGTGTGTGTGTGTGTGTGTGTGTGTGTGTGTGTGTGTGTGTGTGTGTGTGTGTGTGTGTGTGTGCATGTGGGTTTCAGGAGACATGTTTGTGCATGAGGTCAGATTTAATTGGAATCATGAATCTTCATGAAATCTGTCATATTTGTAATCCTATTCAAAGTATTTCTGTAAAAATTATTCAGTTATATTTCTATTTATTTTATAAAAGCACCATTTTTTACTGCACACTGGCCTTACAGGCGCTTCCGAGATGGATTTATTTTTTTCAAGATGCATTGTTGTTACAAAGAGTGCCTGATGCAGCTATACCTTCTGAGTTATGCTCTCAGTTCAAGGTTTTACATCCTACATTCTTAACTGGAAACACACAAAAGTTGACTTATGTCTTGATTTATGATTGTATGATTTTCAGATTCAGATTCAGAAAACTTTATTGTCTGTCGTAACAGAAAATCGTCTATGACGTGGCTCGACACACAAACAAGATGATGTAATGATAGGCATTCATACAGCAGGGTGAAGACAGGGTGAAGGTTTAACTTTTGCCAAACACTATAGTCTTGACACATAAGCTTTTGTTTTGATTACCTCTTCTCTCCTGTCCATCTAGTATATCGTCAGACTATCCCCTCCTGGAATAAATGTCCGTGTTTCCTTGTTTCTTTCTCTCTTTGCGTACACCCCACATAGTTTGTCTAATGCCTTTGAGTCTAAGAGCTGTGGGACTACTCTTAGTCCAACACGGTTTTGATGAGCCAGTGGAATATGGACTGCTGGCAAGGGACAATCCTATTTGAAAGGTATTTTGATATGTTTAATACCAACATACCTTTCAAACTCCTGAGCCAGTGTTACATTTCTGCTCATCTGACATTAGATCCAAGGATCGAGGTCTGTTGATTAAATACTACATGCTCAAACATTACACATTTCGTCAATATTACTTGAATACTTTGTCATGCAAAAGGTTTTTTTTCATATTTATTTTCAAAAAGAGCCATTATCTGACTTTCTTACAGGAAATACAGTTACAATAATGGCCTATTGGCTACATATTAACAGCTTGTTGTGGCCTATGTTAATGTTGTATATCATGTTTGTCAAGTGTGTGAAGTTTAATCACAGCTCTACAAAATATATGTTTTTCTCTCGTCCATCTGTTAGTTTCTCTGTGGCTCCTGTTGATTCAATGTAGGATTTTTGTTGGGCCAACAGAGAGTTGTCCCCAAACAGATTTTTCATTCAATAAACAGATTTTGTTGGGATTTTTCAATGTTTATTTAAATACCAAATGAGTTAGATTTGTTGTAGCAGTTTTGTTTGAGACTTCTGTCAGTTATTGCACAATCAATACATCAATCAATCGATCAATAACCTTTATTTTCACTCGAAAGACACTGAGGTTTCCCTCATTTACAGTGCGGACTAGCATACACAATAAACACAATTACAAGGATAAGATATAATGAACAGAGAAAACAGAAATAAAATAGTATAAAAATGAATACATGTTTCATAAAGATGTACATACCATCAGCTTTTTAACAGCTGTGTGTTATCCACACAGGCCTACCAGATGATGTTTAGGTCAAGTTCCTCTCCCATGCTATCAATGCAAGCTGCAGAATTGATCCACATTGTGAAAAATAAAAACTTGTGTGTTAAAACAAACCCTGCAGTGCCTCCCAACAGACCAAATAAATGTATCTCGGCCCGGACTCAAGTATTTGAGTGAGTCTGAAAAGACATCCAGTGGATGAAGACTGATGCTGCCGGGTCATTTTATAGTACAGAGGTGCAGTTTGAGTTCTCAAAAGAGAGATGGGCCCGGAGGTTGTGGGAGCGCAGAGGGCAATAAGCTGACGAAACAGAGAGAGACACCAAGACAATGATAGAAATAAAAAGATGAAAAGGCACACACTGACAGACAAAAAGCTTTTATACCATTGTAAAGTGGCAATAAGGCCTTGAGGAAGAGGCAAGGAGCCAAACACATACACAGAGGAAAAGAGACAAGTACAGCTTTCCTACTAAACCCCACCTAAAGAGAAAAGTGCTCCTCAAGTATCCTGAGCTACAGGCAAACATATTTCATGCTCAAACACACACCAGCAAATTGCACACCCCTGAACTGCATTCATGCTCACAAACACACCTTAGTTTTGTGTGGCGAGCTCAGACACAGCATAAATGCACCATCACTATACATTATATGGATCTTACTGATCTAAGATCTACACACAAACATAAACCTTGCAGGTGTTACTTTTTTCAACACAGATTGTAAAGAGTACAAATATAATGTGTTTATGTTTTATACATTTATACACCGACTAACAAATAAGAACATGACATAAATCATATACAAATGTGAAATTGAATAATTAATCAGAATTTGACTTGCACTGTGTCTGTGATGCATAAAGTATTGCCATGCAAGACTTGGCACACACACTCCTGCACACTCTATTTGTGGCTCGCACTCACACACACATATTGTGCATGTGTGCAGC
Source organism: Ammodytes marinus (assembly GCF_949987685.1). Classification (NCBI taxonomy): domain Eukaryota; kingdom Metazoa; phylum Chordata; class Actinopteri; order Uranoscopiformes; family Ammodytidae; genus Ammodytes; species Ammodytes marinus. Next base: position 26,885,630 of record NC_137232.1, on the reverse strand, counting down.
ACAGACATGATTTTCTGCAGTTTACAGTGAAAACAAACAAGCGTTCCATTATTCATGTCGATTAAGGAAACAGCTCTGCTGCTGTGTTTCACTAACAAGCCAAACAAGAGGACCGGAAGAGAGGGAAAACTGCAATTGTCTTCATTCCCATCTGCACATTCACTGTCACAAACACACATTTTGAACTGAACACACACACACACACACACACACACACACACACACACACACACACACACACACACACACACACACAGTACACACCCAGCCTCTCTCAGCTAACTGCTTGCCATCTATAATCATGACAGATAGCTCAGGTTCTGCATTGATGCGCTGAGTTGCTTGGGGTTTCTCCAAAACATTTACTCACCAAAAGCTGGATCTTCCAGATGCACATTACTATGGTCAACTCACATGTCATCATGTCAACTGTCAATGTCCAATTTGAAGGGGTAAACTGTTATTCAAACATTCATTTTGCAACGCGTTGGTAATTAATATAGATGATTTTGTAGTGACATTAAAGTCCAATTTCATTCAATTATGTAGCCCACTACAAAAAAACATGAACATTTCAATGCATATTTGTATGTGATGCACTATATCTGTATATTAGTGAAACAGTAGTCTAAACTGTATATGCACCCCAATAGGTAACACTGTAGTTTGATAGTCCACTGTTGACACTCAACAAGCCATCAGTAGATACGCAGTTGCATATCAACAGTGAATGAGTTGACATTCAACAGAACTATCTCAACAGATAAGTAACATGTATTCAACTAACTGTAAGTTAATTTTAAGTTGCACTATTAGTAGATTGTTAGTTGATATTCAACAAAGCTTGTTCAACAGATAAGAAACAAGGATTCAACTAACTGTCTGTTAACTATAAGTTGCACTATTAGTTAATGTTTAGTTGATATTCAACAGTGAGTTAGTTGATATATATGTAGCATTCATTCAACTAACTGTCAGTTAATTATAAATTGCATTATTAGTAGATGTTGTGTAAACGTAGCATGCATTCAACTAACTTTCGGTGCACTATTAGTTGTATTATTAGTAGACAGTTAGTTGATATTCAACAAAGCTCTTTCGACAGATAAGAAACGAGCATTCAACTAACTGTAAGTTAACTACAAGTTGCACTATTAGTTGATGTTTAGTTGATATTCAACAGTGAGTTAGTTGATACTCAACAGAGCTGTCAACACATATGTAACATGCATTCAACTGAGTGTTAGTTAACTATAGGATCATTTTATTTTGTTAATTTTTTTTTACAAAAACAGTCTGCAGCAGACATTATACTTTTTACTACATGTTCTTTACAAATATTCAACTATCAGTTGAGTGTCAACTTCTAGTAAGTTGACTATCAACTACTATTATTAACCAATACTCAACTTACGTTTCATATGGATCAACTATCCCCCCACTCACAAGGAACACATCTAATGAATGAACATTCAACCCTCTGTTGATCTATGTTCATTGTAAAATAAAGATGAGAATATTTTATCAACCAATAGGCACTCTGTGTAGGTGACTGTTGATTGTCATATGACTGTCGACAAACTATCAGTAAATATTCAACTAAGCATAAGTAGACAGGTCTTAGGACTGTCAAATTAAAGTGAAAACAGTTTAGAGTCTGCAAACTATTAACAGAGCAAAACAGAGAAAATAGTTGACTATCAGTTGATTCTCAACAAACTATTAGTCGATATTCAACTAAGCATTAGTAGAGAGGTCTTAGGACTGTCAAATTAAAGTGAAAACAGTTTAGTGTCTACACACTATTAACAGAGCAAAACAGAGAAAATAGTTGATTCTCAACAAACTATCAGTCGATATTCAACTAAGCATTAGTAGAGAGGTCTTAGGACTGTCAAATTAAAGTGAAACAGTTTAGTGTCTGTAGACACTCTACGAACTAGTAACAGTAGAAAATAGCGACAAATTTTGCTCAACTGATGTGCTTTGTGATGTCACAGAAAGAGAAATGTAGGGTTAGACAGTGAGACCATAAAACACTATTTCTGCCTTTTCTCAGGCTAGGATGATCCGATTTTATTTATTTTTTTGCACACTTATACTTCATAGGATCTCCGAGTTCAATACACCTTCATATTCCAACCGGTGAAGTAGGCCTTTAAGATAGGAGAGTCTAAGATAGGATTTTCTCTGATTTGGTATTACAGAAGCAAATCCTAACTAACTTTAGGAATCCTATCCTATTTTACCACATCCTATCCTAAGTCTGTTTAGGAAATTCTAACTGCTAAATCAAACATCAGTTTGCAGCATTTCTGTCTGTTGCATACTACTGAAAAAAGTTACATTTACTTCAAATAAATGTGCTTTCCTGTTCAGATATGCTGCCTATATATTTTTTTAACTTTACTCTGCGGTCATCCAGTGTTACTCATCAGTTGAGCAAAACTTGTCACTATTTTCTACTGTTAGGCTACTAGTTCGTAGAGTGTCTTCTGATAAACTGTTTTCACTTTAATTTGACAGTCCTAAGACCTCTCTACTAATGCTTAGTTGAATATCGACTGATAGTTTGTTGAGTCAATAATTTTCTCTGATTTGCTGTTACAGTTTTTCACAATTGCTTAAACACATTTCCTGATAGACTACCTCAATTTTTCAAAACCCTAAACACAATTTTCAAAACTCAAACACAAAATGCACAATCCTTCACTTCTCTTGCAAAAGCACACTCTACCCACAAAACAGTGTTAACTCTTCACTAAATGGTGTTTTCTTTTCAAATGACAAACACATACATCATATGACTAGACATTTCTAGCACTCATTGAACACTGGTGTGCAAAATGGAAAACACTATAGTATAAATGCAAAACACTATGAATGTTTTACAGTATCAGTAGAATTATGCCTTTGAATGTAAAATATTACCATATACTAATGTTTTTACGTATACCCAAAAATAGAAAACACAATACTTTACAATAACAACAAATACTTTATTTGTAACAAAAATATGCAGTCGGGATGAAACCGGATGAAATTAGAGATACAGTAACAGAAAATACTATAAGCAATAAACAAAACTAGGCTGCATCCTGCCTTCGGTCCCCGTCTGGCCACAGGACCTCATCTACATCGCAAACGATGTTCTCCCTGGCCAAGCAGCGGGGGAAGAATCGCCTACAATGGCGCATGAAGCCCTGACAGGACTCAGCAGTCACATCACCACATGCGTCCTCCATGGCTTGCAGCAGTGGGATCCTTGTCTGTGGATTCCTCTCGTACACCTTCCACCTCCAGGCGGAGAAAAACTCCTCAATAGGATTGAGGAAGGGAGAGTATGGAGGGAGATGCAGGACGGAAAATTCAGGGTGGACCCTGAACCAATCACGGACCAGAGCAGCCCGGTGGAAACTGACGTTGTCCCACACAACTACAAACCTGATGACTGCATCCTCCATTTGGTCTGGTTGAACAACATTGTTGTACAGAGTGTCCAAAAATGTGATAAGAAGGGCAGTGTTGTAGGGGCCCAGGTTGGCATGGTGATGGAGGACGCCGCGGTGGTTGATGGCAGCACACATCGTTATGTTCCCTCCACGCTGGCCAGGGACTTCAATAATAGCACGCTGTCCGATAATATTTCTGCCCCGGCGCCTTCTTTTTTGCAGGTTGAACCCCGCTTCATCAATGAAGATGAATTCATGCAGGTCTTCTTCTGCATCTAGATCCAGAACTCTCTGAAACAGACAGCATGACAATAATACACATCAAGAGTGGTCAATAGAGTATAGCTATTGTGAAACATTGGAAAGGACAACATTGGATTACTGTAGTACAATACAGTAATGTGTCAGTGCTGATAGGACACAGTTGTGGAATGTATAGGACTTACTTGCACATAGTCATGACGAATCTCCTTGACTCTGTCAGTGTTCCTGTCAAAAGGAACCCTGTATACCTGCTTCATCCTCATCGAATTGCGTTGGAGAACACGGTCCAGTGTAGACAAACTCACTGTTGCAAGATTTTGGAAGACATTTTGGTCTGCAATGATTGCTTCTTTGATTTGGCGGAGGGTTATGACATTGTTCGCCAGCACCATATTGACAACTGCAGTCTCCTGCTCATCTGTGAGGAGTCTTCCTCTCCCACCACGGTGTGGTAATCTTGCAGCTCTGCAAAATATACAAATAGATACATTAGTAAAAGTACAGCGAGGTCCTTGCAACACTACTGTAAATGAATACTGTATTGATATGCAGTACTACAGTAAAGCGAGTAGGTTTCTTACCTATTTTCATTTCTGAAAGTCCGAATTATTGAGGCAACCGAGAAGCGACTCAAATTGGGTTGGACCCTCAGGCCAGCCTCCCGCATGGGCAAACCATGGTTGACCACATGATCTATGACAGTGGCCCTAATCTCATCAGAGATTACGGTTCGCCACCTTCCTCCTCCTTGTCCTCTTCCTCCTTGTCCTCTTCCTACATGTCCTCTTCCTACATGTCCTCTTCCTACATGTCCTCTTCCTACTTGTCCTCTTCCTACATGTCCTCTTCCTACATGTCCTCTTCCTACTTGTCCTCTTCCTCCTTGCCCTCTTCCTCCTCCTTGTCTTCCACCTCTTCTTCTTCCTCGTCCTCCTCGTCCTCTTTGTCCCCTTCCTCTCACTCCTCTCCTGTTGCCACCATCCATTGTTCTCTAAACAAACCATATGCTCAACTGTGACCCTTATATAGCAAATTGCTGATTGCTAATTGCACAACAGCCTTTTGAGTTTAGAAATTTGATTGGCAGTGTGTTCTGTGTGATCACCAAGAGAGAGAATTCAGGAAGAGTGTGCAATGTATAGAACATTGTGTGTAATGTTGTGAAAGATGTGTGTTCTTGAATGAAAATATGAGTTTAAGGCAGGAAATGTGTTTGGAGTTCAGCAGAATTGGTTAAGCAGTTGGTAAATTAGTTACAGATTGTGCACATTGTGTCTGATGTTCCAAAAAATGTGTTTAAACAATTGTGAAAAACTGTAATAGTGTGTAGACACTAAACTGTTTTCACTTTACAGTTTTTGCCGAATGCTTACACACATGTTGCAGACTTTGGCCCACTGTGTCAAAACTTAACACACAGGCCGAATAGGACAAAGCACATGGAGATAAACTTCTAACTTATACGGAAAAATGAAACTCTTGAAACAAAACCTAACAATCCCATTTCAAAACTGTTTTTAGCATCAAAACAATACACACATGCACTTTTGAATTACTCTTTCCTAGCAGCAACAACACACAGATGTGCTTTATGCAAAACACAGCTGTATTCGGTACTTTGGATGGTTTTTTACTTTAAAAGTCTTATACAGATTTTTTTTGTGAAAGATTGATATACTACAGTTGATCTAGACACATGAAAACAAAATTTAAATGCTTTTTGTTTTATTTTGCCATTTCAGGTTTTTGCAAAAGTAAAAACAAAACAAAAACAAAGACACACAAGAAATGGTACAACTAGAATGTTCTACAAAACATAGTGTTGTAGGGGAATGATTGGAAGACATTTAGGCTATGAATCCTGTCTCATGTTGGCATCTGGCCACACCACCTCATCCACGTCACAGGCAATGTCCTCCCTTGCCAAGAAACGGGGGAAATATCGCCTTGCATGCCATATCCAACCTCTTGCAGAATTTTTGGTAAAGATTGATCCACTATATTTTCATTTAGACACATGAAAAAATATAGAAAAGCTTCTGAAAAAAAGTTTATATTGCAATTTCATGGTTTTGGCCAGAAAAAGAAAAAAACACAACGAATAGGTAGGATCGCAGTTCAACAAGCAATTCAGTGTGTCTCTATGAACTCTGAAACAATTACAGTAAAAAAAAATTGTGTTATAAGGAATGGGGTGGGTGGATTATGTATCCTTTTATGGATACCGCCTCATGTTTGCGTCTGGCCACATCGCCTCATCGACATCACATGCAATGTCATCCTTTGAGAAGCAACAGCGAAAATATTCCTGATATCCAGTCTAAATGTCTTACAGTAATTATGGAGCTACTGTGTAGTTGGGCTGGACTCTCTGCCCAGCCTCCTATATTGTTAGGCCATGATCTATAACATGGTCCACTATAGTGACCCTGTCTCCGTCTGTTGTCCCCTTTGTCATCGTCCTCCTGCCTCTCTCTCTTCCTTTTCCCCTGACTCTTACTGTCTCACAAAGGAGCTGAGCTCACCTGAAGTTTATTTGTAATGCTCACACTGATTGGTATTCAATTAGCTTTACTTTTTTATTTTTCATGTGTGTGAGTCTGTGTGCTTTTCCAATTTTAGTTGTGTTCTGTATTTTAAATAGATGTGTTTTCCCAATGAGTGCAGGAGATTTCATTTTTGAACAATGTGTCTTATGTAAAAAACAGTGTGTAGTGTTTTGCAAGAAGTGTGTTGGAGAATTTCAAACACAGTGCAAAGCACTTATTGCGTTTGTAGGGTTGGTGCTTGTGTTTAGGGCATGGTCACCAAAGTTAGAGGTTGTGATGCTTTGGGCCTAGCAACCACTATTAGTGTTTAAGCATTAGGCAAAAACTGTAATTTGACAGTCCAAAGACCTCTCTACTAATGCTTAGTTGAATGTCGACTGATAGTTTGTTGAGAATCAACTATTTTCTCTGGTTTGCTCTGGTAATAGCTTGCAGACACTAAACTGTTTTCACTTTAATTTGAGAGTCCTAAGACCTGTCTACTTATGCTTAGTTGAATATTTACTGAGTTTGTCGACAGTCATATGACAATCAACAGATAGTCACCTACACACAGGGCCTATTGATTGATACAATATTCTCATCTTTATTTTACAATGAACATATATGATCAACAGAGGGTTGAATGTTCATTCATTAGATTTGTTCCTTGTGAGTGGGGGGAAAAGTTGATCCATATGAATCGTAAGTTGAGTATTGGTTAATAACAGCAGTTGATAGTCAACTTACTAGAAGTTGATACTCAACTGATAGTTGAATATTTGTAAAGAACATGTAGTAAAAAGTATAATGTCTGTTACAGACTGTTTTTGTAAAAATAAATTAGCAAAATAAAATGATACTATAGTTAACTAACCCTTAGTTGAATGCATGTTACATATTTGTTGACAGCCCTGTTGAGTATCAACAAACTCACTGTTGAATATCAACTAAACATCAACTAATAGTGCAACTTGTAGTTAACTTGGTTAGTTGAATGCTTGTGTCTTATCTGTTGAAAGAGCTTTGTTCAATATCAACTAACCATCTACTAATAATATAACTAATAGTTAACCGAAAGTTAGTTGAATGCATGCTACGTGTACAAAACAACATCTACTAATAATGCAACTTATAATTAACTGACAGTTAGTTGAATGCATGCTAAATACATATCAACTAACTCATTGTTGAATATCAACTAAACATCTACTAATAGTGCAACTTATAGTAAACGGACAGTTAGTTGAATCCTTGTTTCTTATCTGTTGAACAAGCTTTGTTGAATTTCAACTAACAATCTACTAATAGTGCAACTTATAGTTAACTTACAGTTAGTTGAATACATGTTACTTATCTGTTGAGATAGTTCTGTTGAATGTCAACTCATTCACTTTTGATATGCAACTGCATATCTACTGATGGCTTGTTGAGTGTCAACAGTGGACTATCAAACTAAAGTGTTACCGTATATGGTAACCTGCAGAAATTATGCAGATGGTAATCATTGCTTTAATGGCAGGAGCCTCAATTGCCTAAAGTTGCAACGCTAACAGGGGTTTACCCTTTTCCATTCCTTGATTTTTATTATCTATGATGATGAACATTTACTGCCCTTAGGGGAATTTGTTTTGCACATTAGCATAAAAAAACATCAGCCACCAAACATGACACATCATTTAACATTAAACACAAGCACGTAAAAACATACGCTTATGAAAGCATCATGAACAACAACATAAAACCAGTAATGGTCATCAAGTGCAAATTCAAAACAGATGATCAGAGCTTAATTTTAACTTTATTTGAGTACTACTGTGTAAGAAATATAAGTGCATATAGAAGTCTAATTAGCCTTATTCTGTTGTCTTTTATAGAACAAATTATTGTAGCCAAGAAGAAAGAAAAAATGGTAAAACCCATTTCCCATATTTAAAAATAGATATCAAACTGTGACATGTGAACAGGCATCCCTTTAAGGGTTTTCTATGTAGGTGACTTTATCACTTCTAATGTTTTGACGCCTGGTCATATTTACAGAGTTGCGAGTATGATGTTTTGCCCCAGGAGACATAAACACTTTCCAAATGCTGTTTATCAGTGTGCAGCAGGAGGAGGAGGAGGAGGAGGAGGAGGAGGGAGGGTGCATGGCTCTGCCTGTGTAAGTTATCAGGATGCAGCTGCTATTTGGCCCCTTTAAGAAAAGCAACCATTTGCTTACAAGGCACGTTTGTTGAAATCGCAAATTATTGGCTCTGAGGGGCAAACGCACATATCATTTTGTGCAGAGGGCTCAGTCTATCAACATTATGAAGAGATATTAAACCGGACTCCAGAAGCTCTTTTCTGATGTCATGATGATTATCTCCGAAAAAACGGCTTTGTTTAGTTTTTCATCATTTTGAAAGCACTGTGTGTGTGAGGAACAATGGAGATTGATTGCATTGAAGAGTTCCGAGAGATGAATTTTAAGAAGATTCAGGTCAACATTGTCAGTGGTATGTACGTGATTCTGAATGCTAGGTTAACATGCACGCTTGTACAGTTTATGTTAATCCCCCCAACGCACAAACACACAACTCCACCACTACTCAAACTACATTAACACGCACATACACTGTGGCACATTTGAGATCAGAGCTTTCATTAAAACATACAAAGGTGTATAACGTAGACACTCAGTGACATTGGTGTTTACATGAACAATGTGATGTGCACACACATACACACATTTACACAGACCTCATGTCGTATTCAGCTGACATAAAATCATTTATGTACAATCCCACTTTCCTCTTCCAATCCAATAATTTCCCTAACTTCAATTCTTTGAAGGCCCATTCACACTACAGAAACAAAAAGTATTTCCTCTTCCTATCCCACACACACACACACACACACACACACACACACACGCGCGCGCGCGCGCGCGCGCACACACACACACACACACACACACACACACACACACAAACACACAAACACACACACACATACAGCTGTATGCCGTGATTGCGGTTAAGCCCTCAGGTTATTGTTGAGGAAGATGAGAGGGTTGAGGGAACATTAAGATTGTGAGATATATTGTTTGTGTGTGTATGTATTTCTTCCAGGTCCTGCAAAGATACCTTTAATGTTTTACTGCAAGCTATGTCCGTTTCTTCTTCAGAATTTTGGTAGTGAGCCTTAATTTGACAGCTGGAAAAATGAATGTTCTTCATATTATTGTCGTATAATAGGCTAAATAGAAGTACCCTGCAATTTGAGTATAGGAGTTTGAGATAGGTTAAGTGTTGCTATAAAGGTAAGAACGCATGCTGTAGGAGATAATTAGCCGCACGGGCACTAATGATCTAATTACTTCTAACTAAATAGCTCTCGGAGCTGAAATCTGTCACTTTCAAAAGGGTAGCAGAGTGAACCCCCAACTAGAAAAGGTTTTTGAGTTTTTATGTGGCAAACATAGTAAAAAGACAAGAGGAAAGAGCCAGATAAAGGCAGAGTGATAGGTAGATCATCAAAGTAGAAGCGAGGCAGAGAGATGGAGGTAGAGGTTTGTGACCGCTACATTAGCCTCTGTGCTTGTCTCCCTCCAGCACCATTAGCATATCATTAGAAAACATCTGAACTCACAGATGTTGGACTCTTAGCCTGGCAGGCTTGCTGAGAAGCTAACACACACGCAAAAACAAGCTCACTGAAAACCTAGCGCAGTCACATAGCAAACACACACACACACACACACACACACACACACACACACACAAACGGTGTGTACTCCCAGATGTTTTATGTTGGCCTGTGGCAGGATTAGAGAAGAGGAGAAAGGAGCTGACACAGATCTGACTGAGGGATACAGTGATATTATGTGTGCATCCGTTCAGTAAAAGCGGACCTACAGTGGAGGAAATAATTATTTGATCCCTCACTTATTTTGTAAGTTTGCCCACCTACAATTAAATGAACGGTCTATAATTTTAATGCTAGGTTTATTTTAACAGTGATAGACAGAATATCAAAAAGAAAATCCAGAAAATCACATAAAACAAGATAGAAATTATTTTGCATTTCATTTCATCAAAACATTGCTTAGTACTTGGTGGAGAAACCCTTGTTGGCAAGTACAGAGGTCAGACGTGTCTTGTAGTTGATGACCAGGTTTGCACACATTTCAGGAGGATATTTGGACCACTCCTCTTTGCAGATCCTCTCCTAATCTTTAAGGTTTTGAGGCTGTCGCTTGAGCTTCAGTTCCCCCCACAGATCTATTGGATTAAGGTCCGGAGACTGGCTCCATGACCTTAATGTGCTTCTTCTTGAGCCACTCCTTTGTTGCCTTTGCTGTATTTTTAGGGTCATTGGCGTGCTGGAAGACCCATCCACAACCCATTTTTAGGGACCTGGCTGAGAGAAAGAGGTTGTCACCCAGTATTTCATGGTACATGGCCCCATCCATGATAGTTCCCTCGATGCAGTGAAGTTCACATGTCCCCTTAGAAGAGAAACACCCCCAAAGCATAATGCTTCAACCTCCCTGCTTGACTTTGGGGATGGTGTTCTTGGGGTCATAGTCAAAATTCCTCTTCCTCCAAGCATGGCGAGTGACTATGATACCAAAGAACTTGATTTGTTTCTAATCTGACCACATCACCTTCTTCCAAGCATTCTCTGAGTCATTCAGGTGTTCATTGGCAAACTTCAGACGGTTCTGTAAGGCAAGGCAAGGCAAGGCAAGGCAAGTTTATTTATATAGCACAATTCAGACACAAGGCCACTCAAAGTGCTTTACAGGGGCAAGATTAGAATACATAAAACACATTATAAAACATTTAAAAGCGAATAAAAGAAGCAAATAAAAAAATAATAATTAAAACTCGATTTAAAAACATAATAAAAGAAGCAAATAAAATGAAAATTGCAAGTTAAAAAGGAAACAAAAAAGTCTTCAGACTCGATTTAAAAGAACTGAGAGTTGCAGCAGACCTCAAGTTCTCTGGGAGTTTGTTCCAGATTGTTGGTGCATAAAAACTAAAAGCTGCTTCTCCTCGTTTAGTCCTAACTCTAGGGACTGTAAGTAGACCTGTCCCAGACGACCTAAGGGCTCTGGACGGTTCATAACTTATCAGCATATCAGTAATGTATTTTGGCCCTAAACCATTTAGTGCTTTATAAACCAACATCAGAATTTTGAAATCAATTCTTTGAGTGACTGGAGGCCAATGTAAAGACCTCAGAACTGGGGTAATGTGATCCACCTTTTTGGTCCTAGTGAGGACTCGAGCAGCAGCGTTCTGAATTAGCTGAAGCTGTCTGATTGATTTTTTTGGAAGGCCAGCAAGGACACTGTTACAGTAGTCAAGTCTACTAAAGATAAATGCATGGACAAGTTTTTCTAAATCTTGCTGAGACATAAGCCCTGTACATGTCCCTTCTTGAGCAGGGGGACCTTACAGGCACTACAGGATTTCAATCCATTATGGCATAGTGTGTTACCAATGGTTTTCTTGGTGACTGTGGTCCTAGCTGCCTTGGGATCATAAACAAGCTCCTCCTGTGTAGATCTGGGCTGATCCCACACCTTTCTCATGATAATTTTTTTTTTTTATTTAATTTTTTTAACCTTTATTTATACAGGTATAACCCATTGAGACCGAAGACTCTTTTGCAAGGGAGACCTGTTTGATTGATACCCCACAAGGTGAGATCTTGCATGGAGCCCCAGACCGAGGGAGATTGATGGTCATTTTGTGTTTCTTTCATTTTCGAATAATTGCTCCAACAGTTGTCTCCTTCTCACCCAGCTTCTCGCCAATGGTCTTGTAGTCTATTCCGGCCTTGTGCAGGTCTACAATCTTGTCCCTGATGTCCTTAGACAGCTCTTTGATTTTGCCCATGATGGAGATATTGGAGTTTGATTTATTGACTCTGTGGACAGGTGTATGTTATACAGGTAACAAGTTGAGACAGGTGTGTTTTATACAGGAAACTAGTTGAGATTAGGAATACTTTTTTAAAGCACGAGGACTAATCTGTGGGAGCCAGAATTCTTTATGGTTGTTAGGGGATCAAATACTTATTTCACTCATTGAAATGCAAAATAATTTATATATATTTTTTAATGTGATTTTCTGGATTTTCTTTTTGATATTCTGTCTATCACAAGATACCAAACGTTGGCATGATAAACAATTCTTACTGTAGTTTAGTAAGGATTAATCAAAAGTATGCAAAACGGCCAAAATAGCTCTGGGGCTCAGAGGGTTAAAATAAACCTAGCTTTAAAATTATAGACCGCTCATTTCTTTGTAAGTGGGCAAACTTACAAAATCGGTGAGGGATCAAATACTTATTTCCTCCACTGTAAGTACAGAATATCAAAGGATGGACCTGCAGACCAAAAAACACATGCCAGAGTCTGTCCATTGAATGTTCTTATGTGTACACTTGTGTATATTCATGTGTTTTTAACAGCATTTTCTATGTGTAATTGTGAATTTGTGTGTGTGTGTGTGTGTGTGTGTGTGTGTGTGTGTGTGTGTGTGTGTGTGTGTGTGTGTGTGTGTGTGTGTGTGTGTGTGTGTGTGTGTGTGTGTGTGTGTGTGTGTGTGTGTGTGTGTGTGTGTGTGTGTGTGTGTGTGTGTGTGTGTGTGTGTGTGTGTGTGTGTGTGTGTTCTCATATTATCAAGGTTGTTTAAGGCCATCTGCCAGCCTGTAGGGACAGTTCTGTCTATGATCTGTCAAACAGTTTGCGTTTAGTCTGCCTTGCCAGAACCTGGACAGAACATTCAGACAAGGTGTGTGAAGATCGAGGACCATCGCCCAAGAGGGTAATCATTATCTGACAGGCACCCAGGGATAGTATTTAATGGTTTTGGCAACTTGCCCAGCTAAGTCATTTTCCTGCCGGCTCCATACCATCTCCTGAAGGATTCATCAAAAAGAGGTGATGAGGACAACTTGAGACTTGTGCACACTCAGGTTACAGCGAGTGCAAATTTGACAAAATCCCACGGTGCATAAGGGGATTCTATAAACTATTTCCTGAAAACTTTTTCCATTTTTTTTTTATATTGTATCTTCAGTACATAGTATGTTGACTTTGATGAGAATTCTGGAAAAAGAAAATCACAAATTAACTGAACAAAGTAGTAATGTAGTCGTAATGATGATGATGACTACATTGACTTTCTTAATAACAAAGACAGGCAGTAACTGAACTGGCTGCTTGAATTGATATTCTCATTTAATTTGTTCACAAGGCTGAACAGAAACAAAATGTGTCCAATATTGCACAGCTCATTTGGTGTCTTATATTATTCTAAACATGGACAACTGTAAAATTAAGTTTTTATGTATACTAACCTAAAGTGACATTATTTAAATGGGTTAGACAGTGTGAACACACATACATTTAAATGATCTGCATTGTACCATACTCGCACAAATGCCTCGTTTCTACCGAGTAGAGCGGGTCGGGTCTTAGCGGCTCAGAGTGGGGCGGCTCACTTTTAAGAATCTTGGTGGTGTTTCCACCGCCGACCCTACCCTTACTGGTAGGGCGGGGTTTAGGCTGGACTGCGATAGCCGCCGCCAGAATATGGGTCAAATTATCGGGCTGTGGAACAACTGTGGTCAAGCCAGCGGTCTCTCGTTTTTGCTTGGTCAAACCAGCCGCTTCTTTATTTATTCCCCCCGTGTTGTTGTGAGCGTAAACGCACAGAGACGGCTCGGTGCCACTGATAGAGACAGTGAGCGAACAGCGCTGCAGTGGGACAAAGTGTAGCCAACTGATTAATTTAATGACGAGGAAAAACACCACACAATAAACAGTGCTGCGCTCACATTTTCGCCAAAACACAAGACTCTCTTCACTCTTGCCGAGGTGACTACACACTGCGGAAATGATTATTTTGACCAATAAACATACGGATTGTGTAGCTCTGTCTTTTCGGCACCCTTTCAGGCGGCTGGTACCCCAACGGAGGAGTACCGAAATTAGGAGCGGCTTAGAGCGGTTAGGTGCGCTTATATCCGTACCCTACCCAACTTTTGGCAAATGAAAAGCCAAAATACCCGGACAGAACCGCTCTGACCCGACCCGCTCTACTCGGTGGAAACGAGGCAAAAGAAAGAAAATCTATTCAGTTCTCAATCAGGTGTTTGGCAACATAAGGACTTGAGTTTGTGTCTCTTCCGTCAACTCCTGTACATTAATATTTTACAGGTGTTATGTACTCTCAGACATAATTATAGTAAATCACTTTTAAACAAAGTGATGTACTCGTGAAGGACATTTGGGACCATTTAGTTTGAATGATACCATAGATGCCCTTGGGAAATTGGCTTTGCACAAAGAGCATAAAGAATAATTCAAAATAATCAACCATACATGACATTATAGAATATAATGTGTATAGTATGTTTGTAAGACTTGCACCTTACAATATTTGTATTATTGTATGTATCTTTTCAGTATTGAGACCAGTATTGAGTCATTGCCAAACATGAATGCCTATGGCAGATGATTGTCCATTCAAATTAAAAGATTATATAAGTTTGTATTCACCCCCTCGTATTGTCAATTCACAAATACTCTATATTCACGTGTTAATTACAGTATCCGCCCATGACACTTTCCAAAATGTCTGCCCTTTAAAACCACAATGGACCGTCTCTCGTGGAGACAATGATGAGTGCTTGCTTAATCTGTGAATTACTAGCTACCTCGCAGTTCCAGCTGCTTGTAATTTAGCCTGACGTTAATTCTTGCCGGTAGTCATATTGATGCGGCGCGCTGCCACTCTGTCACTGACTCAAACCATAATACCATTTATTTACTAAGTCACAGTATATCGGCACAGAGGACTCTAATTTGACAGGTACAGGAGAGACTGAGTGGTGTCTGTAACTGTAATGAGCATGCTAGTTTAGTCAATCAACAGTGTATTGTGCAAAGACCTTAAAAGCTCTTCAACGGTCTGTGAAACATCGTAGGCTCTTGCTTCAGCATTGACATTGAACAAGCTGCAATGAGTTATGACTCTTTGTTACCCATTTAATTTGTACAGTTATGTTTTATTGACTTAAAAAAAAATTGGCCATCAACATCCAATTGTATTATAAAATGCTTGTTTGTTTAGAAACAGAGGTATTTTAGACAATTTGCAGGACATGTTTTCAACAAGGAGGAGCATGGAGTGCATGGCCACCACCTTCTGTTCTGATTATTGTCAGACAATTAGATCAATCCTTTCAATGGAGCTATCAGCCACAAGTCACAGGGGCTGAACCACCGCTGCCTATTGCATGTGGTAAATGAATTGTTCAACAGCTACCATTGACTTGCATTGATCCTCACTTTACTTAGAGTATTATGACAAGTCCCCAGCTGCAACCTCACCGTGTAACACCACACATTGATTCGTATCTGCTAATGTTCTTTTTTGTGTCTGTCTCCAATCAGATACAACATAGCTGCAGGGTTACAGGGGGAGTCAGGGAAATGGATGAGAAGGAAGGAATATGGCAAATAATATATATATTCTTCAACGATTTTTGCTTGGCGCAGTGTAGGTTGAGGGTTGTAAGGAAAAGAAAGCAGTTTCTAGGCTACAGGCGAAAGGAGAGATACAGAGAGAGGGGCTGGTGGGTACTGATATTACCCTAATGATGTGCTGAAAGGAAATGCAGGAGGGTTAAAAGAAGGGGTGGAGAGTTTGAGGAAAACTGTAAAGGGGATGAGTCATAGGGCACATGGCTTATAGTCAGAGGATAAGGCAGAGGAGATTTGGGAAGGGGAAGTGATGGGGAGGAGAAGAGGGACATTTAGATTGATGAGTCATCACACACAGGGATGGACAAAGAGAGATGGATGGATGGATGGATGGATGGATGGATGGATGAAAGTGCAGCGGAGGAAGGTTATTCTTGTAACCTGTCAAGCAGGAGCAGTGACAAGTTGGATTGATGAATTCTGGTAAAGGCACACCATAAAACAATATACTGTATATTGACTTAATAGGATAAAGTAGGGAGTTAGGTAGGTGTTGCCATCACGCTTCCCTTTATCAAGAGAAAGATTCCCGAGGTGGCTACTCCATTAGTGTGTAAAGCATAATCCATGGGAGGTCTTCCCTTAATGACTGCCCGCTCTGCATGATGACAGCAAAAATAGATGGGAGTTAGGTCAGAGGAAAACGGGGGAGGAGGTATGTATATAAACACACATACACACACTGAGACACACATTGTACTGCCTTTACTTTATTTCTCCCGCACAACTCAAAATTGCATCCATATACAAATGTTGAGCAAATTTGTTTATTGTTTATTATGGTTTATTTGTCCTCTCCTCTTAAAAAAATTGCCACACTGGCTCTTCCCCTTGACTCCAAGATCTCACACCATTGTCAACTGGTGCCAAGAGGTCAACTGCTAGGGTTAGATGGAGATGGCAGATACAGCTAGGCAGTATAAGTAACAGTAGCGGCTGGTGGTGATGTTGGGTGGGGGGGCCAAAAAATGCATGAGGCCTAGGGCCTATACCCATCAGCAGTTCACGCTGCAGCAACAACAAAATCACATCTGAGGTACAGTCCAGAAATACAGCACCAAGTTACAGCAAGTAATAATACTCCATAAAAAAATTTGAGAAGTAGTCTACAAACATGTTCTGATGCCAAAAGTTTCTCTCTCACATACGCTCGCACGCATGCACACACACACACACACACACACACACACACACACACACACACACACACACACACACACACACAGTTGGCTTGCACAGCAACAAATGGTGCCTATGATACTTCATCAGCCAGTTTCTGTCCATACACAGCTAACAATCAAGCAACTCGTTTTGGCTAGTCTTGGCAACCTGTGCGTTTGACAGGTGATCGGCTAACTAGCTATCTTAACAAGAGAACTGCTCAACGAAACACTACCCCGCTGGAGTGAAGTTGCAGATTCAACAAAGCCCCTCAGGGCTAGCTTATGTGCCCCACATAACTTAATACAGTCCACAATCCTTAACAGCCAATGGCCGCGTTTCCCAGATTCGATCGTTCTTTGGGAATCTTTCCATAGGGAACCATTGGTTTACGCGCGTACATGGCGCGTAGTTGCGTTACTCTCGCTAAAGCAACACTTTATGAGCGGCTAACGCTCATACGCGTTAGCGCGGAGTTCAAAAACTTTAACTTTTACGCTCCTACGGGTGACGATTAGCCTTGTTGGCCAATCAGCGTAGGGCTTGACCCGACGTCACATACATTGGCACGGTCGGAGAACAGTGTACACAAAGGCTGAGAGACACCAAGGAGGAAAAAGTAGGGGAGAACGGGGTAAGTAGGCACACTTTTTACCCTAGTGGGAATTGCTTATCACCTAAACATCTTTCAATAGTCATTCCTACATTAAATTGAAGCTTAAGGTGTTGGCTTGAAATGTGTACCCCTCACTTTGTCTATCTTATTGTAATAAAGAAGAAATTAATCATCAAAGACACCCTTACACATTGTGACAACCAACCCCATCAAGGGGTCGGTTGTCAAACACTATGGGGTTGTTTGTCACAATGTTATCTTAATGGGAATAGTCTTAAAAAGAAGGCAAGAAAGTAGAACTAAATTTGAAAGTTTAATTGCATTGTCAAGTTGACAAATAGGCCTACATAACTTACTGTAGCCTTGGCAGCTGGTCTAGTTTGGGATGCACTGGGTTGTTTTGATTTTGTTACCCTTTTTTCTTTTGCATGCTAGCTGCCTTTTATGTTAGTTTATGTTGCCCTAAATGGTCTAGGGCCAAAATACATTACTGATCTGCTTATCCGTTATGAACCAACCAGAGCTCTTAGGTCGTCTGGGACAGGTCTTCTAAAAGTCCCCAGAGCTAGGACTAGACAGGTAGAGGCTGCCTTCAGTTTTTATGCGCCCAAAGTCTGGAACGGACTGCCAGAGAGTCTGAGGTCTGCTGAGACTCTCAGCTCTTTTAAATCGGGTCTCAAGACTTTCCTGTTTCCCTTTTAACCTGTAATTTTTATTTTTTGTTCAAATGTTTTATTTATTTTATTTAAATGGTGTATTTTTATCCATGTTTTTAAATTTGTTTCTTTTTTGTGTGTCTGTTCTATACTTAATGTATTTTTTATTTTTGACCCTGTGAAGCACCTTGAGTGGCCCCGTGTCTGAAATGTGCTATATAAATAAAGTTGCCTTGCCTTGCCTTGCCTTTTCCTGCTCTATTCTTTCCTTCTCTGGGGTGTCAGTGAGGATACAGCTTGACAATTTCTTTCGTTATTGGGTTCCTTTTCTGGCTGCAGCCTTGAGATAACATGTGACAACCAACCCCCCAAAAAATGTGACGACCAACCCCAACTTAAATTTCTTGCTAGCATCAAGGCCAACAACCATCTGACAACTAATTAGCTTTCTAACCACAATCTAAACTATAGTTTACACTTCACACTTTGTATGGGTAACAAGTGTTTTGTTATAAACCCATTGTGTAAAAGCCTAGAAGAAAAATACAGAGGAGCTAAATATTTTCAATTTGACATGAAAAACACAAACAGTCGTCTCACCTCAAATTCAGCAACCTAACTCCAAGGAAGACTATGTAGGTGACCTCTGATCCCAATTCTGGATATTTACATACCAAAATATCACAGACAGCGCCTTCTGGTTCCGCGATATAACGATTGTGACAACCAACCCATGTGACAAATTACCCCGTTCTCCCCTATTGCAGGCGGCCGGTGTTGTATGACAGCAGCTCGGGAATAGAAGACGTGGGGAGAGTAAACCAGGAGAATGGACTTCTTGGTTAATTCAGTGAATATGTGCGGCTGTGCTTTAGCCGATAAACCAAGATAGCGCCGTATAGCATTAGTTAACTCACCCGGTTGTGTGCAGGCGGCTAGCGCCTCATATTATGAACCCAAACATGACGGCTATGTCCGGGGGACTTTCACGACAAGTACACGAAGCACCGGTGTTGATCTACGCCAGCCACGGTCCCCTGTCGCAGCCAGGTAGGGTAATGTTGGCTACTTGCCTTTATGTTGTGCCGCCGTACACCGATGCTGCTGTAACTGTGTTTGTTATGTAGCTGCCGTGAATATGCAATGCTGTTTTAATGCTAGGCTATTTGTGCTGTTCAGTTTGTCTTTTGGCACAGTTGTTGGCCGTGTTGTTGTTGTTTTTATGCGGACAGGCACGCTGTTGTGTCGGGTCGGGTCTGATCGCAGCCATGGTTGATTAGGGAAATACAATATCGGGAGGGAGACTAGGCACGTTACGCGCGTATAACCATTTTTGACACAAAATGATCAAGCAACATTTTAGCTGCGTTACGCGCGTAAAGCATACGCGTGTAGTGTGTTCGCACGTTTAGTGGGAGCTGTCCACCGCGGTGGTGCTGAAACTGAATAAATCGATGCAAGGCAAATCGATCACCCACCTAAGTCACACCCCCCCACACAGGTGGAATTAGTATGTGTGTGTGTGTGTGTGTGTGTGTGTGTGTGTGTGTGTGTGTGTGTGTGTGTGTGTGTGTGTGTGTGTGTGTGTGTGTGTGTGTGTGTGTGTCTGTGTGTGTCTGTGTGTGAGTGGCAACAAGTGTATCCAAGTAGTAACGAAGCCCATTAGCGCATATATACACCCGTAGATATAGGCACACACATGTGAGAATGGAAGAAACTGGCTGCAAAAGAAACAAGCGGGCACCGTTGTTTACCACGGAGGAGATGGGCGTCTTAGTGGACGAGGTCTGGCAGTACCGGGGAGTTTTATTCGGGGGAACAAGGGGCAAAAAGAACATCACGGTATTTGGCAGGCCATAGCCGAAAAGATATCCCCCTCCAGCCCATGTGGCCTGCGTGACTGGCGTGCTGTGAGGAAGAAGTGGCAGGAGTTCCAGAACCAAACAAAAAGGAAGAGTACGAAGGTTTCACTAATCAATCTCCCTTCGTTGCAGGTGATGCAGATGCCCAGTAAAGACAGCGCGGAGCCACCCCTCCCCCATATGGTTTCAATAAACTACTTTGGTTTCCTTTTCAACCATGTATTGTGTGGATCATTTTGCATTGAAATGAGGGTATCAAGCCTAGCAACAAAAAGTACATGTAGCCTACATCTGCTGCTTCTGTTTATTTATTTCAGCCTTCAGGCCTGAAAGTTGATATGGGTGGTGTGGTGGTTGTGGGTTTATGGTTTAGTGATCAGTGCTTGGTGACTGGTGGTAAAGGGGTAGGGGCTGTGGGTTGTTGGACCTCAGAAGAGGTTGATATGTTCCTAAAAACGCAGCGCAGTCAGGAGCTGGATCTCCGGGCTGAAGGCAAAATTGCAGCGGGTTGCTCTGGATGTGTGGAGACACCAGAGTGATCAGCCGTTGGATTGTTCTTCGAACGCTCCAAAGAGGCACTTGGCTCCAAAGAGCCTCTTAACAAATCTGGGAAACGCGGCCAATGTCTGTTTTTCTTTACCTGCTCGTCGTTGTGTCTCTGTATAGAGATGCGGCGGCCGTCATCCAGTTGACAAGCAATACTAACCTTGTCCAACATCGACAGCTTTACAGTTTCCAATGTGACTTGCACTGCATTCATGTTTTCTTGATTTTAGATGATAAATGTTTTAAATCCACATCCCATCCTTGTTGGGTCCAAGCCGTGTCTCCTCCAAACAGCATGCACGGGAAACAGAAAAGTGCGCTTTTAGCTACGCTTGCCGTTAGCCAGTCCTTCCTTTCAAACCAAGACACGAAAAATTAACAATTTTGTCATGTGTCCTTTTGTTTTATTTGGACATTGTTTGGGCGATGTGCCCCCATTCTCTTTATTTATTTATCTTCTTCCAAAGACATAAACGAAAACGGGTGAGTCAGTAGATAGTCCACCGTTAGCACTGGTTAGCACTCGCCATTGTTGATCAACACTCTATCTCCCGCCTCCAACAGTAACAGTCACCAGTGAGAGTCACTGTCACTGTTGGAGGCGGGCCTAAAGTCACTGTAGGCTACTGTGATTGGCGGAAAGTCAATGGTCTGGGCTAAATTCTGGGCTAAATTCATTTAGCCCAAATGGTCTCTAAATCGAGGGGGTATGTCATAACATCTGTCAATCAAGATTGGACAAAACCTATTGGACGTTGATTTTGCTAAGTGTGGGCTTAGAAAAGTCAGCCCAGACAGATATGTATGTATCCTGCGTTTTTGTGATTACTTGGTTCTGTTGCTGCTCGCGTTGCACAGAATCAACCAATTTTAAGTGTTAGAAACTATTATATTTTAATAATTTAATTAATTTAATAATGTTATCATGTTTATTGTAAAAGATAGGGAGGGCTTAGTCCCACTAGCCCATTGATACCAGCCGTCCCTGATAAGTAATGTTGCATTGACTTAAAAAGAGCTGAATGTGAGGGTTAGTATGTCACAAAAAACACATGTAGGATGCCTTAGAATGAAGCACATCGGGTGTTATCTCATTTAAAATTGTTATACTTTCTTTTCAGGGAACTGCTTAATGAGAAACCAAATCAATGGTTTATTGCATTATGTCTACTGTAAAGCCAACTCAAACTAGGGAAACAGGGAAAGGATGATGGAATCAATTCTCTTTAATTAAATTCACTTCACTCACCAAACAGCAAGGTTAGTGGAATTTGATTGTAGCATAGTGTTTACTAGCAGAGCTGCACACAAGACAAGAATCACACTGCCACAATCAAATCACTTATCACATAGCACAACAGTTACAGACCGGTTGACATTGGGGTGAAATACTGCCAAGGAGTTCTAAGTCTTTAGGTCAAGGTATCACGCTGCCTTTGGTGTGGTAGTGGGAGTGTGTGTGGAAAGTATACAGTATGTGAATGCTGTCCATTTAGTTAGCACTTAAAGGATAAGTAAGTGATATTTTTTGTTAATATACATGTTTAATCACTCTATATTCATTCAGCGACGACTTAAACAGTAGGCCTATGCACAGTTCATAACACATGTCTCCCAGTCCTTCAGGTTGCAGTAATTCCCAGATAAAATTGAGTATCCTGCTCTTTTAATCCAATCAGGAGACAAAGCGCTATAAAGAGGCAGGTCTCTGTCCCCGTGAACGATGACTCGCTGCTCTCCATCGCGGCACTATCTAATGAAGATGGCTGTGTTTTCATGTGGTGGTGACGTAGGGGCAAGGGAGGGGACTGCTAACTGCAGTCACTGACAGGAAGTTAGCTAAAAGAACCATATCACTTACTTCTCCTTTAACGAATGCACAGCTGATGCTGATTGGGATATCCTTAGATTTGGAGGTATTTGGTCATCAAAGAAAGATTTGATCGCATGGCATGACAGTTTCAGATGCAAAGTGAGAGGTTTAGCAAAGAGGTTAATTCTGAGGGGAACATGTACAAAATCTCATGGCAATCCATCCATTGTTTTTAGGACAATTTGAGAAAAGAAACAAAATGTCAACCTCATGGTTGCAAGGATCAAAGATTCATGGTCTGGAGGTCAACTATTTGTTTATACAAAATGTACTGGCAATTCATGCAGAAGTTGCTGAGTTATTTGAATCTGGAGCAAAGTGCTGGACTGACAGAAAAAACAACATTGCCATTATGACTAAATGTGCCGATAGAGTGGCTTAAAATATAACAAAGTTTGTGATTAAGGTCTGGATATACAAAGAAAACGATTGTTAGGTGTGAGGTTCAATAACTGTAATGTTTTTCAATTTGTTTCTGACTTGGTGGTGCAATGTGGCTGTTTCAGGTACAGTATGTTTAGCAGAGCATTAAGGCAGTAAAGCTAGTTAAGATGCTGTCTTTAGGCCACGTTATGGTTGAACTCTGGCCAGTAGAGAACTCGAATTCAACTTGTTAATTTATTCTCCGAAAATATGAACTGCTTTTATGCCATTGGGACGATAATCATAATCTGATTAAATGGAGGAACCAGTGAATAGAATGTGATTTCTCTTTTGATTTGTCAAGAAATGTCCAAATGATGTCTTCTTTAACATCACCATCATAGTGTCAGGTTTCAATCAATGACCACATGCCTATAGGACTCTCTGTGAAGGGTATTTATTACCAATGTGGTATATTGACTGTGAACTAAGTAATTGACTTTGGTCGGAGTATGCCTCGAAGGTAATGGCTGTATTGATGATTGTATTTAGATACACTCAACAAAAATATAAACGCAACACTTTTGTTTTTGCTCCCATTTTTCATGAGATGGACTTAAAGATCTAAAATTCATTCCAGATACACAATATTACCATTTCTCTCAAACATTGTTCACAAATCTGTCTAAATGTGTGATAGTGAGCACTTCTGCTTTGCTGAGATAATCCATCCCACCTCACAGGTGTGCCACATCAAGATGCTGATCTAACATCATGATTAGTGCACAGGTGTGCCTTAGACTGTCCACAATAAAAGGCCACTCTGAAATGTGCATTTTTTTGCTTTATTGGGGGTCTGGGGACTCAGAACCAGTCAGTATCTGGTGTGACCACCATTTGCCTCATGCAGTGCAACACATCTTCTTCGCATAGAGTTTATCAGATTGTCAATTGTGGCCTGTGGAATGTTGGTCCACTCCTCTTCAATGGCTGTGCGAAGTTGCTGGATATTAGTGGGAAGTGGTGCACGCTGTCGTATACGCCGGTCAAGCACATGCCAAACATGCTCAATGGGTGACATGTCCGGTGAGTATGCTGGCCATGCAAGAACTGGGACATTTTCAGCTTCCAAGAATTGTGTACAGATCCTTGCAACATGGGGCCGTGCATTATCTTGCTGAAACGTGAGGTGATGTTCATGGATGTATGGCACAACAATGGGCCTCAGGATCTCATCACGGTATCTCTGTGCATTCAAAATGCCATCAATAAAATGCACCTGTGTTCTTCGTCCATAACAGATGCCTGCCCATACCATAACCCCACCACCACCATGGGCCACTCGATCCACAACATTGACATCAGCAAAGCGCTCACCCACACAACGCCACACACGCTGTCTGCCATCTGCCCTGAACAATGTAAACCGAGATTCATCCGTGAAGAGAACACCTCTCCAACGTGCCAGACGCCATCGAATGTGAGCATTTGCCCACTCAAGTCTGTTACGGCAACGAGCTGGAGTCAGGTCAAGACCCCGATGAGGACGACGAGCATGCAGTTGAGCTTCCCTGAGACGGTTTCTGACAGTTTGTGCAGAAATTGTTTGGTTATGCAGACCAATTGTTTCAGCAGCTGTCTCAGTGGCTGGTCTCAGACGATCTTGGAGGTGAACCTGCTGGATGTGGAGGTCCTGGGCTGGTGTGGTTATACGTGGTCTGCTGTTGTGAGGCTGGTTGGATGTACTGCCATATTCTCTGAAACGCCTTTGGAGACGGCTTATGGTGGAGAAATGAACATTCAATGCACGAGCAACAGATCTGGTTGACATTCCTGCTGTCAGCATGCCAATTGCACGCTCCCTCAATGCTTGTGGCATCTGTGGCATTTTGCTGTGAGACAAAACTGCACATTTCAGGGTGGCCTTTTATTGTGGACAGTCTAAGGTACACCTGTGCACTAATCATGATGTCATATCAGCATCTTGATGTGGCACACCTGTGAGGTGGGATGGATTATCTCAGCAAAGCAGAAGTGCTCACTATCACACATTTAGACAGATTTGTGAACAATGTTTGAGAGAAATGGTAATATTGTGTATCTGGAATGAATTTTAGATCTTTAAGTCCATCTCGTGAAAAATGGGAGCAAAAACAAAAGTGTTGCGTTTATATTTTTGTTGAGTGTATATTGGATACTGATATAGTATAGATTACATTGTGATATATGGGAGAATGAGCAATATCTTTCTATGACATCACCCATATTGATTGGGTTCAAGAAGAACAGAAATATTTGGATAAAGTTCAGTGTTGTAACCAGTAAAAAATGGCAGTACTGTGGAAAAATCCAATTTCTACCCTCACTGAGATAGAGAAATGTGTTATTTCTTCACATTTTAATAATGTGTCCAGGGTCATTATCCATTTTCTGCATTTTCGAGGCAAATGCCATCTGCCCAAAACGAGCAATCCTACGGATACAGGGTTTCAACAGGAGACTGAAATATTGCAGGATTTTTTTCCCCAAGTGAATAACAAAGATGATTTGGTGAATGCTTATTTAAGTGATTTCATGAAGTGATTTCCTGAACCTTTCCTTTAATTAACCAGTTTCCACCTCCCAGTCTATGAAAACATTCTTTAAAGGACAAACACACGCTTGGTGTATTGAATTGTTGATCCTCTGTTCCTGTTAGTGTTACAGTTAGTTTAATACATTATTGGATTATTTTTGATTGATCCGTCTGTGGTTATGCATTCAGTCAAACATACAAGCCATACTGTTTGTAGTCTTTATTTAACTTGAGCCTTATGTCTTTAAATTCTGGATTTACTACTGATATGAATAACCGGTGTGGGAAAAAAGCTTAATGTCCCACGTTTTTCCCAAGAGCCTCTGGTGTCAGAGGTTGACAATTGATGGTGTTATGTTAATTCCAGTGAGATATGTACTTTTAAAACGCCCACCAATTCAGAAGTGGAAATGCATCGTGTTTATTCAGCAGGAAGAAAAAATGAAGGGAAAATGTGTTACTGTACCACAACCTTCGGCATCGTTTACATACTCTAAATAGCCCAGTGACAGTGAATCCTGAGGTCCCAAGTTCAACTGAACAAGCATCACAGAGCAGCAAAGTCATTATCACAGTCAGTGAGTATAAATAAGTCAAGAGAACTGGGTAAATTAACTCCTTTCGTGAGATGTCAGAATTTTATATCTGCAGTGATTGCG
This sequence comes from Ammodytes marinus, assembly GCF_949987685.1. Classification (NCBI taxonomy): domain Eukaryota; kingdom Metazoa; phylum Chordata; class Actinopteri; order Uranoscopiformes; family Ammodytidae; genus Ammodytes; species Ammodytes marinus. Next base: position 26,859,522 of record NC_137232.1, on the reverse strand, counting down.
AGCCAAAAATAAACCTCAATGAATCACCATTGCCATCGAGCAAATACAACAAATTATAGTACAGATGGCTTAACCCTGGTCGAGCAAGCAAAGTTTGGGGAAATGACTTTAGATTAGTTTCCCTGCGCTGCATCCCTGCACACTCTGGTGAGCTGGCTGGCACACATTTCCGCATGGAAGCACTCCCCTTATCTGCAGCTTTGCCTAGGGTTTAGTCCGAGGTTTACACCTAGAGCTATATAGTGGACTAATCGGAGCATTATTTCAAAATGCTTGTAACAAGACTGAAGTGATGATTTAGTTTTTAAGACAGAGGCTGGACATTTACAATTAGTGAAAGAATCACATTTTTTGAAGATATATTCAATAGTGAGTACTCCCTCGCCTAGGTGTTCATGTTGCAAAATATAATTTTACATGTTATGACATCCACACAGTGGTTAAGGTTTGATGCTTCTGTCTGAGCATCATGGGTTCACATGTATACTGTCATGATGATTATTATAAACCTAACAAAATAAAATTTTATGATGTTTTCTTTGCTTTTCAAGAATGAAATCTCAGCAAATGTGCTCCACGCTGACTGCACAGTGCATAGTTTCTTATGTGTGGCAGACACTTAAAGTGCCATGGAGGCCATTTGCAGTTTAAGGTGTCACAGTCTGCAGAGCTAGACGTTTTCACTAAGGCACACCTTAATCCAGAGAGGAGTAACTCATCAGTGTCATCTCCCGGTGTGGTGTTTGTTTTCAGCCATGCCCGCACTGCAGACTGTGCTCTGAGTGGCACATGGTGTGAAGGCAGTGAAGAGCCCCCCTACACACACACACACACACACACACACACACACACACTTCTGCCTGCACGCAGCGCGGTCTGATTTCAGCACCATGGACAGAGTCCGTCAGTCTGGTGATGTGGTAAAGGGAGGAACAGGACGCTGACAGAAAGAAGCTGAAAATGACAGTGAGAGTGTGTTGTTTCGGTGCATTTAAGACATGCTTTAACACATAGCATGTTATTATCATGTAATGTAGGCCATGTTCTCCTACACCAGTATGCGATCTATGTCTTCCCACTGAAGCAGATATCCAAGCTTGTATGTGGGCAGGCAGATTGACAGAAGGTGCATTGGGGACAGTTTAGTTGGCAGTGTTACCTTTAGTTTACTTCATAAAATCCACTTTAAATGAAAGTTATATAGGCCGTGTGTTATAGAGCTGGCGGGCTCCAAGTCTCTTTTTGAAAAATGCTGTCTGTAGCTTATACAGGAATGTGAAATGCTTGAAAATGTTGAACTCGCATTTTACCCAAGCTGTTTGATTTACTCGTGTATGCTCTGCAGAGTTGGGAAAACCCCTCGGAGATGGACAGACCGCATCTTTCACTGGGACAAGGCGTGAAGCATCCCTTTCAGTTTTGCCATCTGGACAGATGAAAGTGTGCTCTCCACCGTGTAACTACGAAGATCCCAGACCGTCTGTCAGTTTTACCGACCTGCTATCGGCAGGATAAAAAAAATAAAAAATGGGTGTGGGATACGGCTATAACCTAATGTCCCGTAACATAATGTAGCCTACTTTTCGACACTTTATTTTTTTTTTATCTTAAGCTATACACTAAAAACCTTATTATTTCTGGCTTGTGTCGCTGGGGGGGGAGGGATCGCGCTTTCTCTCATGTGTGTGTTTTCTTCTTCTTCTCTCCATTGTCAGATGTCCGTGCTCACGCGAGGTCTTGACGTTAAACATCCACGGCGATCATTTTAGCGGGTCCCTAGGGCGCCGTCAGTCACACAGCTGTAGGCGGCCTGAGCTTTTCTGCTGCTGCTGCTGCCTTGGTGGTGGGACGCTCCAAGTGAGTGAGTCTGGTTTCAGCCGCGGTGTGGACAAATGCGTCAGGATTGGATTGGGTTCGTAATGCAATTAGTTAGTTAGGCACAATAAGAAGATCCCCTCTCTCACTGTCTCACTCTCACTTTAGTCATTCGTCACAAAGCAAGGCAAAAACTATATTACAACTTATTTATTTAGCCCTATGTCACAATTAACACTTTGCCTCCGGGGGGCTTGCAAAGGTGAACCACGGCCACAAAGTATGATAGTCCGCGCACGATAAGCGCACGCGACGTGGATGCTTTTATTTATTTATTTGTTTGTTTGTTTGGCTTTTCCCTAGATGAAACCCGCCTAAGCCTTATCAACAGGCTACTGCAATGAGATTCAGTGTAAAAGCAAGTTAAAGACGGTAGACAGTGAAGGTGAAAGTGGTGGATGGAGAGGGGGTGGAGGAGAGAGAGAAACAGACCATCCGAGAGAGAGAGAGAAAGAGAGAGAGAGAAAGAGAAGGGGTTGGGGGAGAGACGGGGCGCGCATGTCCAGTTCTCCCATGCAGGCTGTTCTCCCAGCTCGCCAATCATTCTAGCGAGTTTCCTCCACTCTTTTCTCTCTCCGCGTCTTCACGTGTGCACCGGGCGCGCAGCTCTCTCCCGAGCGCGGACACTGCAGGGGAAGAAACGAACGAGCCCACCATGGAATAGGAATACTGTCTGGACAAAACGGGGGGAAAAAACCTCTCTCATCTTTCTTATTTTTTTCCCCTTTTTTCTGACGCTTCTTTCTATTTCTTTCTACCATCTCCTTCTCTCTCTTTCGTCCTCTCTCTCTCTACCTCTCCTCGATGTCTCTCAACAGTTTCTGAAGGGATTTAAAGGAAAGAAAAAATGAGGATTATTATTTTTTCTTGGCACTTTCTCGGGGTGTATTCCGCCCTTTGGGGGCTGGCGACGGGGGCTTTCCCCAGCTCAGTGCAGATAGGTGAGTTGGGAGGATTGCTGACTTTACGCACGGACACTCAGATCTGACACACTGCACTGAATATGAAGGGATTTTAGCGAACGGCAGTCACCAAGGAAGGGGGGGAGGGTTTCGGGACCCTCCAAAAAACACTAAACCACTGTAAAACTCTAGCCATTCACACGGGAAAGATGGAACAAGACAGCACACACGTGTAGAAACACATTTCTTCCCGCTGCATCTTTTCCTCCTCGTTTTTTTTTGGTCCAAGATATGTTGCGTTACGGGGAGATTTGTGTGTGTTCCTCTGATGTGACTCATATGGTTTATAAATGCATGCTAACTTTCACTCTACCTATCCTTTTACTCTATTTGCAGTGTATTTTGAAGGCTCATGAATGTTTCAGCAAGCTTTGTTCCCCTTGGAGTCTTCTTCACTCTTTAGACACTGCAGCATTCTCCCTCCCTCTCTCTCTCTCTCTCTCTCTCTCTCTCTCTCTCTCCTCCGCTCTCTCTCTCTCTTTCTGCCCTTTTCCAGTTACCCTTTCTGTCCGTGCAGGAGAAGCCTGTCTTTCAACCTCCCTTATAGATCAGAGTTAAAGTTAACTGAATCTGGATAGTTATTGGTTTGCTTAGAGCATACGGACCACACATACTGTACATGTAATCCCTCCTCACACACACACACACACACACACACACACACACACACACACACACACACACACACACACACACACACACATGCTTCTAGAGGCATGTGTGCTAATGAATGCACTGCATCACTCCTTGTGGGGGGGCAGCTGGGAGGTCCTATAATGAGATTCGGCTCCTTGACTCTGTCTCCCTACAGCTGCCAATAAACTTAACATGCTAAATAATTTCTGCTTGCCACAAATACAGAGGAACAGAAGAACGCATGCACACATACAGACACACACACCACACAGATATTTGCACATGTACATTTTGCACATGCAGTCATACATATACTTTATGCTGTGCCCAAAGCTAAATCGATGCATTAACATATATGTGAAGCATGCGATTGCACACTTTACACAGCAAAGCATACATGTGCAAACACAGAGAACATGCATGCATTCAGATACATACTGAGTAAAACCCATTTAAACGTGATGTCGCACCATTTCCTTATCACCCGCTGGCTATGCTCCTTAAACACTCAAATATACTTGACAGATCCTTTAACAGTTCACTTGAGGTGTCATTTGCATATCTCTGCATTGCACACAACACAAGTGTACTGTCAATGGAAACACACGTCGTTTATTGGTTGTGTGTCTGTAAGAGAGACAGACACTGACACAGATGAGAATATTTGCAAATTTTGTTCAAGAAACCGGTGCAATAGCATATCATGTTTGGGACATAGACTCCTCTTAGTGTATGAATATTGTGTGCTGTAAGGCGGACTTCTACTCTAAAACTGAGACCAAATGTTTTCTCTTCGCACAATCCATCCAGACTTTAAAATGAATTCAACTTAATAAAATAATATAATAACGGCAAAATGTACATTATATACTGAACAGCACCCACACGCACACACTCAAATGTACTGACTCTGTGTGTGGTTAAATTTGGGCTTTAGTTACTGATCTTCTAAGGGGCAGGCATGATGAAGATTATGGGACACAGTGAGAAAAAAAAGGTGAAGATAATGCAAACTTTTTAGCACAAATGAGAAACAGACAGACTGGACACACAGACACACACACACACACACACACACACACACACACACACACACACACACACACAAATCAGTGACATGTTGTGTGGGGACGATTGCTTAGTTCAATATGCTTTGCCTCCCGACTCCTCCCCTGTCATCTCTTCTTTCTCTCCCTTCCTTTTCTCTCTCTCTCTCCCGGTGCCTGCCAGCCAGTGTAATCCAATTCAGTTGAGTTGAGTCTAATGAAGTTAAACTTAAGTCACGTCAGTCTATTGCAGTTCAGTTCAAGCTACTGTGTGAAGCAAGCCATGTAGAAATAACCTCTGGGAGTAGCATAGCAAACACGTATCAGCGATATCCACAGCCATACACCAAAACATAGAGTTCTTTTCATGTCTTCATGTAATGACAGTATATTTGACACAGAAGATGATGTCTCTCTCTCTCTCTCTCTCTCTTTCTTATGTATATTCCCACAGCTTTTCTACCCCTCTTTAATATGTCTCAAGTATTTTTTGGACGTTATACTGTCAGCTTCAAGATTTGTCTCACCATCCCTTCTCCCTTCCCTTATTCTCATTTTGTGAGATACGCCACATTTTTTAAAGGCCAGCTGACACTTAGCATTTGCCTCCCTCTCCCTTTTAATTTTTGCACGGCCCTGCACTCCTCCTCTCATTTAGCTGACACTTTCCTGATCTGGCCGTCCTTCTCCTCCTCCTCCGTTTTTTCCTTTTATGTCCCCTCTCCAACTCATCATCTCTTTGACTCTCTTCCTGTTGGGTTATAAATTGTCCCTCTTTTTTCTCCTCCTCCTCTACTTTCTTCCTCTCTCTCCCTCTGTCAATTATTTTGTCAATGAAATGCACTGTGTGGGTTCCCGAAAGTGTGGTTTGTGCTTATGTTTATGTGTGTTTTGTGAGCAGGGGGGATGTGCTGTGAAACAAATTACCTTTTTTGTGACAAAGCTAATGAAGATCTTGGCTTTCTTCTCTCTTCTCATTTTCTCTGCCCTCCCTCCCTATCTGTCTTTTGTTTGCCCACACTGCTCTCCCCCTCTCTCCCCCATCCAACCCCTCTCCACCCTTAAATAACTCACTTCCTTTCCTCTCCATCATGTTCTACTCCTCTGTGCCCCCCCTGTCTTTCTCTCTCTCTAGGTGGCTTGTTCATTAGGAATACTGATCAGGAGTATACAGCATTTCGACTAGCTATCTTCCTTCACAACACCAGCCCAAATGCCACAGAAGCGCCTTTTAACCTGGTGCCACATGTGGATAACATAGAGACGGCCAACAGCTTCGCCGTCACCAATGCATGTAAGTATTCAAACCTGTGCGTGTGTGGCTGAAAACGGGGGCCGAAAACAAATACATGGAAGTGGTCTTTCTTTCTTTCTTTCTTTCTTTCTTTCTTTCTTTCTTTCTTTCTTTCTTTCTTTCTTTCTTTCTTTCTTTCTTTCTTTCTTTCTTTTTCTCCATCCCTGTCCGAGTTCCTTTAACTCTTGCTCTCTCCAGGTTTTGTTTTCCAGTCTCTGTCTATACTCTCTCCTCAATGTACTGCTGGATACATCGAGTTTATTAAGATACGCCAGTTGCTCAAAGGATCAGACTGCAACGTTATGATCTTTGTCATGCACAACTAAGTGGTTGAGTGATCTAAAACGGCTGTTTCTGCAACGGTTGCTGAACAAATTGCCATTTTTCAAAGTGGATTTTAGACACTTTGAATGTACTTCCAATGATCCTAAATAGCACATAAGTTCTTACTGCAAGGTATTTTGAGGCTATGTGTCAATGGGCAATCTTGCTGATAATTATGGCCCAACAATGCATGCAATCGTAGTTTTTCTCCTCAACTATTTATTCACATCTATTCCCTCTTCAGCATTATCCATCTCATCTGCTAAAAAAGAGGGTAACAATAGCCATCACAATTACAGCTTTCAACAACTATGAAATTGGCCTCTGAACAGTTGCAGACAGTGATTGAAATGGCTCCTTTGTGTTGCGAACAGAGGGAACAGCTAGTACTTGCATCCTGTCTGATCTTTCGGAGGATGACAGTGGATTTTTCACCGGGCCTGTCTTATCTCTGGGAGTTCAGATCTCATCTTTTGTGCTCCCTCTCGACCTGCACTTTTTTGCAGTGTTATCAAGGACATGTATAGGCAGCCAACAGTTGAGAACCGCTCAGCATGTGCTACAGGTAGTTGTCTTGTAAGTGTCCATTTATCATGGTGCATGCCATTTCTCTTAAAAACTTGTTTTGAATAGAAGAAAAAAGCTTTTACTTTTTTTTAAAGTCAATGGAGGGATTCTCTGGTTTTGGCCCTTTTATGCGATGTTAACTATACAGTGTAACAGCAGCCATCTTTGAACATTTCTTTAGCATATTTTAAGATGGACCTATGTCTGCTTTGGATAAGAACATAAATGAAGAAAGAATAAGAATAACCAAATATGACATGCTCAGAAAAAGCCATTTAAGTAGAATTTTGGGCTTATTTGAGCGTGTTGCTGTTGCATGCGAATACATGCTCCTCTGCATGTTTTCACATGGCTGAAGAAGTTTGGTTATTTGCCGTCAGAGATCTGCATCGTGACATTGGTTTATGCCACCCTAATCCAAATGCCTTTGATGTTGATAGGCGTGCGTCTGTGTGTGCTTTTAAGAGTTTTCCCCGCTGAGATGAACAAATCTCCAAAGGATACCCCATTTGTCTAATTCTCTGGCTCATCCAACCCATTGTGAGATCTTTTCATGTCAGTGCACGAGAGGGAAAGAATTTATTTGAACAATGTCATTTATTTATTGAATACATTTACACTAGTTTGGTTATTTGCACTTTGATACAACACAACGTGGCAAATTGGTGAAGTGGGGCTGAACAATGTGTGGTGGTTATGTTATTTCAAAGAGAACAGCTTGACAATATGTAAATCCATTTCCCCTTGCAGCACAACGTGACGGTGTTCAGAGCAAAGCTTTTTTGCACTGTCCTTACAAGCTAAATCTCCCTCAAGGGTATCATGTCCATATGATATCCCCTTGTTAGTACTGTCCTACTGTGCATCTATCTTATTTTAGGTCATTTTGAAAGCGATTGTACTGTAATGTTTCACCTCCTTTTCTCATTATACTCTAACACATCGACCACTACGGCGGTTAACTAGGCAGGGCCACTAAAATCAATACAATATAATACAACAATACAATGCTTTCCCTCATGGTATCATATCATTGTGTATCACAAGATTATTTAAATAATACTATACATCAGGTTGAAAATGAAAGCTTACATCAGCTGCTCCATTATCAAACAAGGAAACTGAAAAATGCCAAACAAATTGTTTTTGTTATGAGTGCTTCAAAGGCTGAAAGATCTAGAATATCATCAAGCAATTGATTTGTGTTTCGTTGCGCATGAGTGAAATAAATTCAGACATTTAATATCCCTGGAGGGTGCTATTGTGGGATTTAACTACGGCAAATGCAAGTCACATAGAATCATAATTCATAACCGTGTGATGCAATTAACAAGTTTGTGTGTCTCCTGCCTCTTGTACTGTAGCCCCACATGAATAGACTAATACAGCCTCCAATGATTGGAAAATTAATAGTTAATCTACGACCCCCCCCCCATCAAAAACATCACACATGCTGCCTCTTTTTCTTTTCACGGTTAAGTGTGTGTGTGTGTGTGTGTGTGTGTGTGTGTGTGTGTGTGTGTGTGTGTGTGTGTGTGTGTGTGTGTGTGTGTGTGTGTAAACCTAGGTGGTTATCGTATAATGTAAGGGGATGAGTAGGAGTTGTAATAGTGATGGGTAAAGCGGTGTGCTAAGGGGGAACAAAATTGGGCAAAATCAGTTTTAGGATTTCTTCATGCAATGAAGACCTGACTGAATGAAATATGTTACAATGGGCTCCATGCTCTCTCTAAGCACTTTCAAATTCTAGTAAGTATTCAAAAGCTTCCAGAGATTTCGAAAATGTCTGGCTGCACTTCTGTAAAACATGTATACAATGATCTAGAATACTCCTTTTGACGGAATGGTATAGCTGTAGTACTGTGATAGTGTGAAACAGATGGATTTTTTCAACCTATTTAAGGGACAATACAGTTGAAAAAGTATGTTTACCATAGGGGCGGCAGTGGCGAAGTGGGTAGGGAGTTTGCCTCTGGAGTGCAGGGTCGAAGGTTCGATTCCCCGCCTACCCACATGTCGAAGTGTCCCTGGGCAAGACACTGAACCCCAAATTGCTCCCGATGGTTCAGACAGCGCCTTGCATGGCAGCTACTGCCATCGGTGTTTGAGTGTATGTATAAAATGTGTATTGTGAAGCGCCTTGTGACCCTGGTCTGTGAAGGGCGCTATATAAATAAAGCTTACTTACTTACATAGGGTATGGCCATACTTATGATTACTGTCAATCAATTTCATTGACAGACGAAAAACCAACATTGAACTGAACCGAGTAATCATTTCCATTTGTCAAAACACTTTTTACAAGCTTAACCAGTCCAATATTGCTAACACATCTTCAAAGTTAACACAATCAATCCTGAGGACGACATTCATGTATTGGCAATCAATCCAAGAGTGTCAGGGTGTTTCCCTCTGAGCCAGAATTGTGAACCTCTTTTTTCACGCTAGAAGAAAAAGTCAGGGGACCAGTAAGGATTTACTCTCTGGACACCATTGATATCTGTACGTAAATGCTTGGCAATCCGTTCTTAGATACACATCGCCAAGCCACACTGTTGCTCTGGCTGATTCATCCCTTAGGTGGAAATGAATGGGCTATAGGGCTCAGTCGGACAGTCCTGAGAGATGAACTGAAGGACTGTCGGTCTGGGTCCTTTATGTTTCCTGTTTCATTTATTATCTGCTCAGCTACATGCTCTATTGCTGATCGTCTACCTTTTTTACCTGCTTGTCTCTTCCTATTACCCTGTTTAGAGCTGGTCTTTGCCAATATCAGCTGTCTACCTCTACCTTATAGTTGTACAGATATCATACACACGCACGCACGCACGCACACACATACACGCACTCACACACACACACACACACACACACTCCAAAACATGCATGCACTTGGCCCTGAGGGGAGGAGTGTTTGGAAAATGAAGCTTTTTCTACGTGATCCGTCTGCTCTCTCTCTCTCTCTCTGTAGGCTACACATAACAAGCGTAACCACTTCTCTCTCTCTCTCTCTCTCTCTCTCTCTCTCTCTCTCTCTCTCTATCTGTCTTGCCCACTTGCTTTCTCACATGTTCCATCTCTCTGATTCTCCCCTCTGTCACTCTGCCCCTTGTCTGCCCATCTTCTCCCAGTCCCCCTCTCTCCTCCTCTGCTCCTCCATTCTTCATCATCTTTAGTCGCCTCTGCCCTCCGCACAGGCGTGGTGAATGGATCTCTAAATGAATCCCTGACTTTTGCTCCGGGTTGTGAGCAAAGCTCCGCATTAGAATAGGGAATTCTGCCTCTGACCTTGGCTATAGCTATTCCAGTGTTCAGGAAAGCGTGAACGGATCATAAAAAATCCCCCGGTCCCCATAGTTTTCCTTATTCACAGAGGAATACAACCCATTTGAGTTGTCCCAGGGTCACACATCCATATTTCCTTTCCTGCGCCGCTGTCAGTCTTGTCTTTGTTATTTCCCGTGCACACACTCATGCATACCCGTGTGTCTGCCTCTTTTGTATTATATAGAAGCGTATGTGTAGGAGTGTATTAATGTCTGAACTTATGTGTATGTGTGTCATTTTTCTTTTTTGAATGTGCCTCAGCCAGAGAAACACACTATTCCACTGGGCTCACCACTGCGTCTCTATTCACTGCCTCATATAGAGAATAATGCAAATGGATTAGCATGGCCAAAAGCTGCAGTGAATGTGTGACACTTCAGTGTAAGCTGAATGCATGTGTGCAAACCTGTGTGTCACTGAGGTATACGGGAACGTGTGTGTGTGTGTGTGTGTGTGTGTGTGTGTGTGTGTGTGTGTGTGTGTGTGCGAGTGTGTGTGTGTGTGTGTGTCTGTGTCTGTGTGTGTGTGTGTCGGCCGTGAAAAGAACCCGCTTAGACAGAGCGGGATGATGATAGACAGAATGTGATAAGGTGAATTAGGGACGGAGGAGAAAGAAATGGAGAGGAAAGGATTTGTAACAAAGAGGTGGTTATGCCTGGTTTATGGTGCCAAGACTGAGAGGCACAATGAGGTGCTGCCGTGGCTGCAAATGTGATTCTAGATATGTGGGTTAATACTTCTATTTGAGACCGTTTCATGTCCAAAAACTAAAATAAATTATAAATGCTTCCATTGTATTCCATTCTTTACCTACTGTAAGGCGGTAATAATAATGATTATGATGTCCTGTATGGAGTGGTGGCTTGGGTGGTTGATAAGTGCGATGATGCATAACCTCATTTGTCATCTAGAGTTCAAATAGATTGTGCATATAGTGAATCATTCACTGATCAATACTGTTTATGTATTATTGACTTTAACAGATTGCATGTACATGCAGGCTGCACCTGATTATCTTTGCAGCATGATGCAATCAAACTGTTGGAGTCAGAATCTCCCCAGAGTTGTCAGTCTTGCTTTGGTGTAAGGAGTTAAGGACAACATTAGTCAATCAATCTAGAGATGTGAAGGTGATTGGGCTTCTCAATTAGAGAGCCCTTGTCAGTTGATAGAGTAAAATGCATGAGACAAGGGTGAGAAAGTTAACAGGGCGAGAAAGACAGAAAATGCAGAAAGAGAGGAGACAGCAATTAGTCAGTCTTTCTGATTGAACTTCCGCTATAGGCTTCATTTGGTGGCAGTCAGCACTAGAAGCATGTCATCATCATCTGCTAAAGCCTGATGTATTGTTGTGTGCTAAGGCTGTTTACATTGTAGCTAGGGGGCCTAGCAGGCAGCCACCATGGCAACGGCATAGAGTTGTGCTGTAACTGACATGCATTATGTCATGTATATCACAAAGTAAATGAAAGAATGATAAGATGTTCTATAGATGCATTTAGTGCTGCGCTGGTGCTATCAATGGGTGGATCTGACGCTATTACCATTTTAAAATAAAAAAAATAAGCCACATAGGCATGTACAGTGGGACTAATTTGTGTAGAAAGAACAGTTCTAGTTTACTCGTGGCTCCGCAGTGTAATTGTAAAAGCTCCAATAGCCTCGACTTTTCAGCTGCTCCTCACAAATTGTTTGATCACAGTGGGAGATATGTCGACATCATTGTTCTCGACTCCTCGTGTTTTCCCGAAGGCTGCTTTCCAGCCTGTCTTAGCTCCTCACTCATGAAAGAGGCCAAGTGGAAAGAGTCCATCAATGTTTGACATTCATGTATATGCTTGGAGCTTTGATTTAATGGATGTCTGGAACATTGCAACTCGGCAAGACCCACTCTCACACACACACACACACACACAAACACAAATTATCTCTTTCTCTGACACGTATAACACATTGATTTGCCTACTTGTCTGCATATTTCCAAGATCTTCACACATACACAGCATAAATCTGAACATTTCCCCTGCTCACTTCTTTCTCTTAATGCCTCAGTCATCTTGTAGATGATTTGAGACGCTCAATAATAGCACTGTACCATCATCTTTATTGGTGAGGTTTTGCATGGTAATATGTCTTCTTAATGGCCACACTGTTGGAAATGGAGTGAAATGATATCTGAAACCCCCGGCAAGGCAGGGAGATTTATTTTTGCAGCAAGCCTTCGTTTATTCATGTTACTGGCATACTGAAAGGGTCGGAAGACTCCGATGGCACCATGAATGACTTTACTTGCATTGCATCAAGATTCATGATCTGGTTCAGTGCTAATAGCATGGTACTAATGAATCAATTCAATATAAAGATCAAGCATTTACATGTAGATTTTACAACAGCCTTACTTTGTTTCTCACCAGTTAGAAATATGTTTTAATACTTTAAATGCTACATATGTTTGTCTTTTATAACTAAAGTTAAAGTCAGTTTATTCGCTGAAAAACTGATAAAGACCAGCCTGCCGCTTGTCTTCACCTTGCCCGAGAAATATCTTCATAGTTCATTTCACTGGTAGCTTTGTACACACACATACGCACTTATGGTTGAGTACAGCACAGTATCCCTTTTCATCTCTTAGGATTTTCCTTTAATCACCAGTGACGGCCAAATGCTGAGCTGTATTTGGTTCTGTGTGTGTGTGTGTGTGTGTGTGTGTGTGTGTGTGTGTGTGTGTGTGTGTGTGTGTGTGTGTGTGTGTGTGTGTGTGTGTGTGTGTGTGTGTGTGTGTGTGTGTGTGTGTGTGTGTGCATACATGTATGGTGGTTCATTTGGAGCACTGTAAGGGATCTCTTAAGAATCTCTCTGTTGCATCATTCGATTCAGCCTCAGCAGTAATGACCAAACAGCAAGCAATATTATAAGACTGTGCAGAATGTTGCAATGCATCTGCACATTCGCTTCAGCTAGTCTGATTCCATTTAGTGGTACAATGAAACAGTATGCCCCACTTCTTTTATTTAAAAAAAAATCCACTGGTGTAAAACTGACATACAGTATCTCTACAATAGCATTAGTGAGAGGATTTCTTTTTTTTTACGCGCAGTGAATGTTCTTTCTCGACTTTGCTTACAATATCATCTTAACATTTCAGTCCGTGCAATTTCAGTCCAAGTTCATTTGGCACGTGCTCTGAGGAACTTTCAGTTTGTGTTAATTCTTTCAACCCCTTTGGACAAAGGCGGTAGTGTTTTCACTACGCCAGCTGTAGTTCCTGGGTGATAGCCATGACAAATCAAAT
>NC_137232.1:26821199-26841199 GCF_949987685.1 Ammodytes marinus | reverse complement strand
TGTTATAACCTATTAGTTCTCACTGATTTAGTAAGCTCTGCAATTTTTATTTCTGGGTGTGTCTGTAAGGCCATATCCATTGGTCTAATTTGGTCCAGACCGATCACATACCTATTCCCATGCATTCCTGGTTCCCTGCCTACGTTTTGGTATGGTTCTTGGCAAAACCACTGGACAACTATGTCCAGTGATGGATCTTCTGTGGACGCATTGTGGACGCATTATGATAACTTTGGTGATCCCTTCAACCCTTCACTTTGAATTATGGCCAAACCCTGGCAAGAAGGAATGATGTTCCCATCAGTCTGAGGTGCACCTCAAGTTTGGTACTTTTAGGCAAATGTTAGCATTCTAACATGGTGGACTAAGAGTGAGTAGTATGAGCATGTAAGCATGTATATATTAGCATTTAGCTTTCTTTCTTTCCCATCCTCCTTTGTTTTCTTAGGCAGGTTTTGGTGTTTGTAAGGCAGTAGGTGAGATAAGAAAAGGAAAGATTTAGGTCAGGACTGTGTTTAGCTTCTGCTGTAGAATGGAACGGGAGGGGCTAGAGAGGCAGAGGGAGAAGAAATGAATAGAAAGCCAACTCTTGGCCTCACCAATAGATCCACTTTAGAGCTCTGCATGTGAACGCATAGATCTACAGTATCTCCTTGGTGAGCAGCGAGGACATGCAGTTGATGCTGTACCTGCTTTGCGATAAAACCCATATTGTTGTCTGCTTGATGTTCAAGCAAATGCATGTTTTGCTTTCTGTTGTGTATGCACGAAAAAAGTAACAATAACTGTGTTTGCGAGGACAGAGTCATGAAACAAACCCAGAGGACAAAAAGCATCAACTATGACAATCAGCTCTAGATGGGGATTATTACACTGACTGTGTCTTATCATGGCAAGTGTTTGACAGACTGTGAATCATTGCATCCGATGCACACGCACTGAAGCTTCCTTTCTATCTCACTCATTCACATGGCTATAGACACACGCAGACACACATACACACACACACACACACGCACACAACCTCACACACACACCCACACACATCCCAGCACACTCTCTGCTCATTCTCCCACAGGCTCTATTCCTCACACACAAACAGACACACACACACACACACACACACACACACACACACACACACACACACACACACACACACACACACACACACACACAAACGGTCACACGCTTGAGGGGCTGATAGGCAATTGTACAGATGGCATACTAGAGTTCTATTCTCCATATGGGAAGGTAATATCGTCAGAGCAGTCATCTGGGGAGAAGGAGAGAGGGAGATTAGATCTGCAGAGAGAAAGTGAGGAAGAGAGAGAGAGAGAGAGAGAGAGAGAGAGAGAGAGAGAGAGAGAGGATGAATGTTGTTCTGTACATGGCCACAGGACTGCTCATGACTGAATGTTGTTGGGTAGAATGTAGTAAAGGCAGTTAGGAAATATATATATATATTTATACTGTATATATATATAGGTTTTAATATAAATATGTTTAAAGAGGACCTATGATGCTTTTTGACTTTTATGACCTATAAACGTTGTTATGATGATTCATAGTCATGCTTAACCATACTAAATGATCAAATAATGACTTACATGCATTTCGACGTATTCCCTGCTGACCGTCTGGGGTGTCTGTGCAGAGCACTAAACACTAATCTAGCCAGTCGAGAAGTCACGTCTTCAAAGCGGTCTACCCTTTCATCATTTGTGACGTCGCATAAAAATTTGTGACGTGACCACGCGGATGTTTCCATGTATGGTAATGCTGTCACTTCCCTGTTCGCGTCTGCCTCGCACCCTTATAGGTCCATGCTCGCGCTTCCCGCCACTGAAAGTGTTCGGGAAGGAAGGTAACCAATCACAACGGAGTGGGGTTTGCAGGAGGGGGGAGGGTAGCGGAGATGGCCGATGCACAGGCGGAGGGAGCGGAGATTGCCGAAGCACACACACTCAAGTGTTGACAGGACGTGCTGGATCGCCAAAATAAGAGAAAGAACTTCCCGAAAATCTACATAGTTTTTTGTGATGTGATTCGTGTCAGGTTGCTCTATAGCAGTGTAAAACAAGAAATTAAGACCAGAAAAGTAGTATAATAGGTCCTCTTTAATGTCTCTCTTGTGACACAACATGTAGTATATTTTCATAGTAATAATGGATACTTATGTTATACTGTATTACTGGAGGGACTCTGTGTGGTTTAAGATGAGGCTGAAGTGCTTAGACACGGAAACTGAAGCATCTCAAGTACTGAAGTGTGAAATCGATGTAACTCAGAACTGAAAGGCTCCCTATATAAACTCAAGTAGTTTTACTATACATTCAAATATAGACTTTGTCTTACATTAGCTAGTGCGCTCTTTTCAGTTATTTAAAGCACACATGTGAGTAAGGAAAAGCTTGGTTTGGTCTAGACCAGGTGTCTGGTGTCGTGATAGGAATACCTGCGAGAACGCTTCTTCATTCTACTGAACATGACTGTGAGTGTCACCTCCATTCTGAACTACTCATTAGGATGTCCTACAGAAGCACTACAAAACTATTCCAAAGCTCAAAAAGTCATAATAACTTTGGTTTAATATATCTGAAAAATTCAACATATTCACACAGTTTTATTTCATAGTTGTATTTTGCTTCACCTTATGCATAACTAAAGAAAACAAAACAAAGTCAGAGTTAAACATTTCAATATTAAAATAAATCCCAACACAGACACATTACCTCACACCACAAGGCGGGAGGTGCGCGTGTAACTCACACGCCCTGGTCAGGCAAGGCGTGTAATAGACACGCCGGTCCATGCGTGTCTATTACACGCCTCGGCGTGATACCGGGTTGCACACCAAGAAAGTGCTGCATCAAATTGAAAACTGATAAATTCTGCTAAAACCCATACACAGTTTATATAAATAAGGTTACCTTAATTGGGTTGAATTCAGCTTCACCTCAAATTAGCACCACAAATGGTTTCTCAAATACAAACTGTGCTGTATTTAAAGGAATGATTTGGCATTGTGTCTCTGGATCTTAAAACTACATCGCTTACACGTTTCCCTACTGAACCAACCAGGAGGACACACTGTCTGTAAAATAGATTGTAATCAGCAATATAATTGAGCCCCATAAGAGAAACCGAATGTCATTACTCTGCCTACTTCACCAGATTATTTCCAGTTTTGTAGAAGCAACTCCAAGGGACTGGAGGATATATGGATTGTGGCTTCTTTTTATGGAGCAAATCTATTTTTTATGAGATTGCAGCGTTTTCAAGCTCCCTGGACTTCTTGAGTGTTTGCCTGCTGTGTGTGCTATATACAATGCCGCTGACCGGAAGAAAATAAAGAGATGGGGGGAAAAAAGAGATCTGGAAAAAGACGCTTATGACACTTACTATTGTGCTTGAGGAAACATGTCTTTCGTTACTAATTAGAACAACGGAAGGGGGGGGGGGGGTATTTTTCTCTCAGGCAGAGTATAGGCGGCAATGTGCAGTGTGTTCACTGAATCTGTGCATGTGTTCTTCCTGCAATTGTGCTCATCCGACCATCCATCCATCTTAGCAGTTGCTCATATCCTGCACATGTATTTGCTCACTCTTCTTCATATTTCACTTTGCGCATATACAATTATCTGCCCTGTTGTTTGTTTGTGGTGATTTGCATGCAAACAGCTCGGCCCTCAAGAAATAGAGAATGAGTCATCGTTATCAACCAGCGCCTGAAAGCTCGATGTGCAGATAAAAGCTCAGGATGTGTATCTGCACGTGTGAGACTATTAGGTATAGTTTATAAGCTCGGTGGTGTATGTATACGCAGAATGCTTTGTGCTGCAGGGGAACATGTGACTTTGCAGACCATTGGCCAGTCCATGAGTGTTCCCTGCACAACACTGACACACTGTGAATCTGGTTAGAAATAAGCAATTAATTAATGAAGGCATGCAATTAAAATTAAAAAAATATATGAATGCTGAATGGCAGAGGTTGTAATGCTGGTTTGAGTATATAATGTGTTGTACAGAATGTACAGAGAGGGGGGAACGCCTAGCTGTGTAAACCAGGCTTATAATGGACAAGCCCTTGTTCAACAGGCTTGGTCAATTGCATAGATAGTATATACAATAGTATATAGTATTTCTCAATATTCAAGAGAATTCTGCAGACATACAGGCATTCTTCAACTAGTCCATGTAAATTGGTTGGCGCCAAGTTCCCCATCCAATTACATGTAAACAGATCATGTTTACTGAACTCCCAGGGCTTAAATGCACCTGTTTATGTCTTTGCTTAGACCTCTATGGGGTTGTTTGTTTCACATGCATGTGTTCGCTGTTGCTGTACTACTAATTAAAAGTGCAATATCAACTGCTGCAATGTCTAAACTGAAGAAGAAAAAACCTACTTAACGTTTCTTCTCACACAATTTCTCTGTTAAAGCCACTACGAGTAACATGGCACGTTGGCGTCCCCTTTGGACAAAAGCGGTAGTATTTTTACGACGCCCGCTGTCGCAAAGCTGTTTTCTAGCTCGTGCCAGGCGTGCGAGTGTGAACTGAGAAGGGCGCAATATAGTGCATGTCCGTGTGTTGAAAGTGTGAGGACTCTTTTCGGCTCCGTGAGAGTGGTTTTGACACTGCATCAACTAATGCCAGTCAGTGCCACACACACCTGATTGCAATGAGTTGATGCAGCAGCGTCACCTAACTACTCTCTCTCACGGAGCTGAAAGATTACGTGTCCTCACAGAAAGCGAATGAGCGAGAGACGACAGTTAGTATGGATCGCGATGAGGTAATGTGTTTGTGTTGTTGATGTAAATAATGACTATTTCAGATAATGGTTATCTTATGATGGTGAAGCAAAGCAAACGTTGTGTTAGTACCAACCGCTCATTCATTTAGGAGTAAACACTGCAGTCTAGTTTCGCTCTCGTGAAATTGTATACACGTTGCTTGGCAACGCCCTTGTCCCGCCCGTAGCCTATATCACTCTCCCTTTTAGCTTTTCTTCATTGCATTCTCTTTTTTTTCTTTGATGGTTCAGCCCCGTTATCAGTCATTATGACGACAAATAACTGTCTCAAACAAGGCTCCTGCTACCCTTCCCTCACCTGGAGGGATAGGCTTCTCAAATCACGTTGCAGCGCCACACTGAAATCTGCGACCAATACGGATATGTGACCATAGAGCCTGCACAAGCGAACCGAAAATCGGACTGGGTGTGCGACCAGACCAAAAGCAGTAATAAAAACTATATAAAAACGTCTTTCTTTGCACTGATGGTCTCGTTTGCTGTTAAAGGTAATTTATGATTATCAGAGGAAACATGAGGCTGTTTAAAAGATATTTAAATGTTACTCGTAGCCGCTTTAAGTAGAAATCTGTTTCAGGCGGCTTTCTAACTAGGACATTGTGCTGCTGTGCGTCTCCGATAAACTTTTTTCATTGTATTCACTTGGTAAACCCTCAGAATTAGATTTCCCTACCCAAGAAATAAATAAACAATTCACTGAAAAACACAGTGTGGAGGAAATACCAAAAGAGAAAAAAGTGTGTATTGTGACTGTGGACACAAAACCTGCACAATAGTTACAGTGTGTTCAAACATCTTGCAGCCTCGTGTACGTGTGCATTTAATTACTTAGCAGCACTCTTTTTTCGTCACATGGACATTTTAAAACTGCAGGAACCCTCAGTGCTTCAGTTTTTGGTCCATCTATCCCGGGCAAAGCTGGAGAGGTGCAGCAGCACTTAAGAAAATTGTTTTTTGCACTCACTTCACTTTAAGTCTATAAACTCTGTTCAGCTGCTTCTACTGTGTAAACTGTATCCATCACTGCTGTTCAGTGTTTGTTTTTGTTTGTATCCATAATAGCTTTCTCTTTTTTCCCCGAGTAGGTGATAGCTCACTTTTTCTGAAGTTCAATAATGTGCAAACTAAAGCTGAACTTGTATTTTGATTTCGAAGCGCTCATGTTGACCCTCTTCTCAGACAGATTCTTTGACACTATCGTCTGATCTCATGGTCCCATAGATGGCTTTCTATAATCCATCTTTTAAGTTAACTAGCAATCCCTCATTTTTATTTGGTCTAACTTTTCATTCATTGGAGGCTGCATTGTCTTTTTTTCACTGAGCAGCTCCACTGGAGCAATACATGAGTGCCTTGTTCAATGGCACCTCAGTAGTGGTTGTTGAGAGAATTTAGAACACTATAGTACTCATTACTCTCCCCTAACTACACTTGAACTAGTCACCCCTCAGGTCACAGTTCTGTCTCTCTTACTTAAAAACTGCCAACACCCCCCCAAGTGGGTTTATTTCAACATTCCAACATGTTTTTGCATTGTAAATGTACCAGAGTTGCCTTATTCGTTTTACATATAATTCTAATATTACAACCTTTGGGTCCTGATCTCTCGTTGCTAAAGTGCTTGACCATCATATTGAACCTCTACCTGCTCACTCATTGTAATTGTTTGGATGACAGCCTCTAGAGTGAGATACTTTGTAAAGGAAAGGGCTTTGAAGAGCGTGAAGCAATCTTTGGGGATGTAAGGCCTTTTGGCAGCCAATTCATTATCTCTTCAATGAGAAAGGCCAGCCAAAAAAATGCACTCATAAACCAAGGACAATGTGCAAAATAGATAAAGGTTCACAGTCAGTGGCGGCTCCTGACAATAATCTCAGGGGGGGCAATTGTTGCCATGATGGGAAATATGACCCAAAATTAACCTAAATCAGATAGCATATGACAATGTCATATTGCATTTAACTGTTTGTTTTTCCTGTTCATCTGGCATAACCACTCTGGCAACATTAGACAAGCATTGCACTGTACAGTATTTTTGGAAATTAAGTTAGTTAATTTCTGAATAAAATTATTTTAGCTCTAAAATGATTTAATTATCCGGCTGTGGCCATCACAGATAACTTGTCATCTACCAGTGTGCTCCTCAGATAGGCTTCCTTTAAAAGTTAGGAGACAAAAATGGATGCTGGCATAGCATGTGCAACATTAACAGTGCTAATCATCACATTGGTTTGGGTTACTACTGTCTACAGCACTTGGTAGGCGGGTTTATGTCGGACGGTGAAAGCAGCTGTCAGCTAAACGACGATCAACAGCTGATCGCCGTTCAATAGCCGATCAGCTGTTGAACGGCGCTGGCTCGTATATGCAGATTGATGTTTAATGTTTGTTTTACCTTTTCTGAGAGATGATGCATAGGGGTGACACCCAAAGTTATCCATGCGGTCTCTGTGCTGCCATCAGGATGGATAAAAAGCCAGTATACAGTCCATATCATCATGCAGCGGCAGCAGGACAGAGCGTTAGCGCATTAGCATCCTGCTAGCCTCGTTAGCCGTTCAAACGAGCCCCGTGAAAATCCGCGTTTATAAGATCCCCCAATCCATCTTGGTAGATACTTGCTTGATGGTTACATTTTGTCTGGGAAAGACCTAGTCCGAGTCCGATCAAGTAAGTAGCTTGCCAGCCTAGCCTGAGTTGATATAAAGTTGTGTTGGTCTTGAATATGACCGCTCTGGGCTGCATACTGGACATGTGACTGTATCAGTCACTGTAATTGGTTTATTGTTTACTGTACGTATGACGACAACACGTTAGGGCGAGCACCCCCGGAACCCATAGAGATTGCATTGCGAGGCTTGCAGTTTGAAAAAAAAAAGTTTTACATTGATGTCTATGGGAGCGCTGGGGGCGATTTTCAACCAGCCCGACATCGCCCCAGAGTGACGGTACAGAGCACAGACGCTGATTGTACAATGCTATTCAGACTTAGATGCAGGTACAAACTGTATTGAAATCATAAATTATGATTATTAATACAAAAAAAAAAAAAAAAACATCATTATTATTCATTATTATATTTTCGTTTTTTGCTGATATGGCTCAAGGAGGGCGGCGCCCTATCGCCCTCTATGGGCGAGCCGCCACTGTTCACAGTTATGTTTTAGAGGTCAGTTTAAATGGTTATGTGAGCAACCGAAACATTTGAACATTACATTTTTTTTCTGCAGGAAAACTGAAAAACTATTGTTTGGTCTAGCAAGGCTTAGACAGGATTTAACTCTTTCGATAATGACTATGTGTGGTCATTATTGATTTTTTGATTGTGTGGGATTTTGAGTGTGTCCTTGCACTGCATAGTAAATATAGATGATGCTGTGGTGTGTGTTAGTAAGTTCATCTTAGGTTATTAGGTAGCATAGCATCGTGAATAAGACAGAGGGTGTGTGTGTGTGTGTGTGTGTGTGTGTGTGTGTGTGTGTGTGTGTGTGTGTGTGTGTGTGTGTGTGTGTGTGTGTGTGTGTGTGTGTGTGTGTGTGTGTGTGTGTGTGTGTGTGTGTGTGTGTGTGTGTGTGTGTGTGTGTGTGTGTGTGTGTGTGTGTGTGTGTGTGTGTGTGTGTGTGTGTGTGTGTGTGTGTGTGTGTGTGTGGTTAGCCTTTCGCTTGAGGACAAGTACTGTTCACTACTAGTACTGTAGCACCCTGCAGTCTTTCTGCGTGTGGAGGTACTCCCAGGGGAACTCAAAGTGTGGTTAAACCCAGGACAGAACTGGGGACACTTACAGGAACAGGGAGAGGGAACCTTGATTGCCTGACACACACACACACACACACGCGCGCGCACACACACACACACACACACACACACCCTTTGTCTTTTTCATCCCTCCTTCTTTACATTTTTACTTTTCTTTTATTCAGGAATGCTTTGTTAGGCCTGGTGAGCCAGATGGTCTCAATGATTTTAGTAAATAAATAGAGCAGCAGACACATCAGTCATATCTGAATCAGGCATATTGCTGATTACATCATGCTCATCATAAATCATTAGAGTGTTTTGCGCATACTCTACCAGTCAAGAATGTTTGGCAAGCAGACAGGAGTAAGACAGTATCAAAGCTTGAACAATATTAACACCAGTGCCATTTTCCTGTTAATTTAAATTAAAGTCTCTAATTTTGATACAATACAATAACATATCATTTGGCTGATTATGCAGTAGCCCAATTTTAAATTAGTCAAACAGTAGGAGGTTCTACAATCTAAGCCCATATCCCTGATTGCGATAGATTTTGCTAGGGGCTAGCATCCATTACTTACTGTTTTTCTTCTCTTTTTTTTATAACTATGAAGTAGTCTGTGGGTCAGAATCCTTGCAATTGTAACTCTTTTAAGCCGGTGCCTAAAGTGTATAGTAGATGAATAACATAGTATAGTTCAAATTACATAAGAAAACAAAAATATTTAAAAATCATGAAGTGAAAACATCAAATTAGGCTTTGTGCTGAAATATTCTGCTATCATATTTACAAAATGTATAGTGGTCTATATTGTTGTCTCTTAAATTTGGGTGAATAATCCCTCAAGAACCGGCTCATTTGGAATAGATGTAAATTTAAACACGCTTACTATACTTTCCTGTTCCTGCAAGATCAGCTGTTCACTGACGCTCCAGAAAGCAATTCATATTACTGAATTGGGATAAATACAAAAAAAAAGTGTGGTACTCCTAATTAAAGAGCTATCTTTGCTCACTCTAAGATAAAAATGAGGTACTTAGGATTTGTGTCCACTAAGCACCTCTTTTATTATTTTTTATTTGTATTTGGTTGGCAGGAACACTTAGCAGATGCTTGAGGAAAGTGCTAGTATTGTTCATTGTGTTGCTATGAGACGATATGAGACCACTGGAAGCACAGAGCTCTTTGTACTTTTGCACCTTAATCACACATTGAGTAAGAAATATGCTCAGCTCTTTGCACTTTAAGAAGCAAGCATTTTTTTGTTCATGCCAAACAAGGATGCCAGCGAAGAAGGCTTCACCACAGACTGTTTACATACAGACATTTGCAGCCGAAACGCAAACAGAAAAGGGCAAACACAGACAACCCGTCCCTCCGCTCTCTTTCAATATCAATGTCAGTTTCTATCAATTACAGTTAAGTTTAGTTTCTTTGACTAGGGTAAGATGTTATAAAAAAAAGAGCTGAACACTTAATTCAGAAATATATCTTTCTATTTAAACTTTTTAATTCAAATAGTGAGCCTGTTCTGCAGACTTGGTTGACCGTGTAGGTGATGGATTTATAAATCTTGAAAAAAGGAGGAAAGTTATTCTCTAAAATATAAAATATATAAAATGAAAGCTTTCAAAACCTAATCAGAGAAACTACGGGTTATTTTCACCAGATTATCCACTTGTGAAATACACATTCAAATTCAAATAAAAGCCAGGTAAGACAGCGCGGCGTGGCATCCCTCTTTATGTTATCCACTGTAAAGCAGATTGTGAAATATACTTCACTTCATCAGAACATCACCGCAATGCTTTATTTTATTTTTTCAGAACTCACCTTTAACATTGATTGGGTAAGCATCAGAAACACCTCTTTTGCTGGAGAACTTCTAAGCAATGTACAGCTTTGTCTGCAATTAGTCTCATTCACACACCGATGGCACACAACGAACGCATGCAGGGGCAACACAGAAGCAATTTCAGGCACCGTGTATTGCTTGAGGACACTTTGACATGTGGAACAGAGGAGGTTGCGGATCGAACCAACAATCAGGCAATCAATGCGATCGATTCCCTGCCTCCTAAGTCACGTCCCTCCTCAAGCATGTAGTGCTCTGATAAAGAAACTAAACAATAATAAGTCAGTTGAACTGGACATGAATTGAATTTTATCTATTTTAATTGAATTGACTAAAGCATATCAAAACAAGTCAAATTCAATTTATTGGTGGAGAAAAGAGACGCCAAGATGGGAGGCCAGGGGATGAGGAGAAATGAGCACTGGAATGTCACTTCCCTGCTAAATAACTGCTCTGTTCATCTTGTGAGCACACTCAATCTCTGTGGGTTCTCTCATTTGGAAGGGCCAAGCATACACCTGTAAATATGTGCGTGTGTTTGTATGTGGCATATACACAAAAATATGAGGACATATTGTGATTGCTTTTTAGGACATTCTATCACGCAATATTCTACCATTCGTTGCAGTTGTAATGATAGAAAAGGTTGGACGTACTGCACAACACACACAGGCACAGACACATTAACACAGACTGTTTTGCACGAATATAGTTTTTGGAAGGGATGTGTTATTGTCTGGTCTATGTGGTCCCCTAGTGGAACCACATTCACACTCCATTCTCGCTCAATATCTCTCCCTCTTTCCTGTCCATTCCACGCCCATACATTGTACCGTCCAAACATAAGAGACAAGGTCAATGATAAAAGGAAGGGAGACATTTTACGTTTCTTTACAGCTATAGCAGGCACTTTAAGAGAAGGTGACGCAAATTTATCTCAAACAATCTATCACTCTGTCTGCATCCCTTTACGTCATTCAACGGTCAGTGCTTTGGTCTTTGGCACTGAAACAAAAACTTTTAAGATAAGCTGTTTTTTTTTCTTGGGATCTTTTGTGAAACGTACAAGCCAGCCAATACTAAACATTGTTTAGCTTCCATGTCTCTGAGTAACTACTTGGACTAAAGAGTGTGAAAAGTGAGCTATTTGTTTTGGTGTGGGAAGTACACCGGGTGCAACGCTACCTTTGAATGTGTGCGGACACTTACGGCCTCTGCACACATCCTGCGTCTACCTCTACTGCGCGTCTACCTCGCGTCTGCGTCTGACTTTTTGTCACTGACCGTGTAATCAACCTAGAGTGGGCACACATCCAACCTCAGACGCACTGCTGATGCGCGTCGGAGGCACGTCTGCAGCGACGCTCCCCTTTACCTCAGGAGGCTCGCCTATTTTTTTCTGAGAGCCGCGCGTCTCTCTCGGGTCTCTCTGAGAGACTCAGCAGTAAGGTAATGGCCTCTGCACACATCCTGCGTCTACCTCTGGAGTGTGTTGCCTTACCTTACTGCTGCGTCTCTCGGACTTTCATGCTGCTGCAGCGCTGCTTCTAAAAGCCCTATCTTTCTACATAGAGTTTTCATAGATAATTTCCATTAAAAATGAAGTTCTTTCGTGTCATTTATGATGCATATGATTTATATTGAGTCTAATATTGAGTCTAGACAGTAATCCGTGCGCCCCATTGCCTTTTTTTTTGTCACATTTTCGCTTGTTTGAAGTTTTATTTTGAAAGGGACACACCAGGAAATGGTGAAACTACAGCGAAAGCTGCCGGTATGAAGTCAATATGACTCTCAGCAGAATATTTCTCTATCAGTTAAAGCAGAGAGACCCGAGAGAGACGCGCTGCTCTCAGAAAAAAATAGGCGAGCCTCCTGAGGTAAAGGGGAGCGTCGCTGCAGACGTGCCTCCGACGCGCATCAGCAGTGCGTCTGAGGTTGGATGTGTGCCCGCTCTAGGTTGATTACATGATCAGTGACAAAAAGTCAGATGCAGACGCGAGGTAGACACGCAGTAGAGGTAGGATGTGTGCAGAGGCCGTAATCCTCACTAATGCCGCAAAAGTTTGAATTAGTTGAAATGTGGGCCAATTTGCAGCTGATGTTTCTAGACTGTACTTTGTTTTTGTTTTTTCCTAAATTGGCATCTCTTTATTCATTTATTGAACTGCTCTTAATCACAATGTTATGTTTGGAATGTGGGCAAGTAGTTGTCAGTAGTCTATTGAACACATTTTAAACAAGAGACACTGATCATTCATGTGGTCTCTTTTTTTGTTTCCAGGGATTTATAACTAATTTATTTTTCATACAGTAATTTGTTTACATTTTCCAAGGTGCAGAAAAAGTATGTCCTCAACATAACACATTTCTAAGTGGCTTTCTTTTTTTTCTTTTTTTTTGTTACATTTAATTAGGAGAGCTTGTTGGTTGCTTCTCAGAGCTTCCATTCAGTTTGTGCAGTATATCAATAAATTAATGAAAGGAAAGGGAAAAGTTGATGGTTGCTGCTGTTGAAAAACTGTGCTTCATGATTCAACATTAAAAACAAAGAGACCTTTTGGGTTGACTAATATTTTAAATGAGTAGTGTCCCAGCAGTCCAGCAGCCCTGGCTGCATGCACTATTCTGTAATAATGTACAGTATGTACTTATGCCCTAGTTATCTCTCTGTGGGATTGCAGTGCAGAACCCTCATCATGTTTTGGCACTCTTAATGAGCAATCACAAAGAGACCTGTCACCGCTTAGAAAACCTTGTTGGGGAAAAAATGGCTGTGTGCACCTGGGGCTACATGCCTGAGCTCTGTGTGAATCTGACAAACTGAGAATATCTGAAGGATAGTTCAGGGCTACAGAACCGCAGGGGAAACATTTTGTGTTGCAGGTTTCTCTGTGTGATCAGTAGCCTACCTCAGGAGCACCTTAGTCCAGTGAGTTTCTCCTTCCAGCCTTCTTCACGTTCTTCTCTCTTTCTCCTACACCCCCCGTCTGCTGTGATGAATGGTTTGATATTAAACGTGTGTGTGTGTGTGTGTGTGTGTGTGTGTGTGTGTGTGTGTGTGCGTGTGTGCGCGTGCGCGCGCGTGCGTGTGTGTGTGTGTGTGTGATGAATGACTGTGTACCGGACAGGCCCTCTGGGCTTTAGCTACTGTTAGTAGAGCTTAAAGATGACTGGAGTAAAAAGGCTCTCTGTCACATCACTCTCTCTTTCTTTCCCTCTCTCTACACACACACACACACACACACACACACACACACACACACACACACACACACACACACACATACGTGCACACACAGATTAGCCCTGTTTAAAGGATGGTGTCCTAGGGGTACCCAGCACAGCACTGTGACAGGTGATATGCAGTTTCCTTCTCTCTTGCCTTTTTCCCTGCATCTCTCTTCCTCCCTCTATCTGTTATCTCTGTGGTCGCAGACTTCATTGGGAGAAGCAAGGTTTCTACAGTACATTGTCCATATGCACCTTCAAGAGTGTGTGTGTGTGTATGTGTGTGTGTGTGTGTGTGTGTGTGTGTGTGTGTGTGTGTGTGTGTGTGTGTGTGTGTGTGTGTGTGTGTGTGTGTGTGTGTGTGTGTGTGTTGTTGCATGTTTTACTGGTGTATCATGCTGCGAGCAGATATGCCTTGATACACAGTTTTGCCTTTAGCCTGTATTGCCAGGTTTGGTTCTACAAGATGTATAACACGCCTTTGTGAACACAGGTCCTCGGGACATTTTTTAAATAATGTTGCCACGATAACAAGCATGGTTTTATTCCCTGAAAGGGTGTAAGACTCTGAAAGTAAGATTTCTTATTGCTTTGATTTCTTTATTGCTTTAATGTTTAACAAAAATGATCTTTTGCAATATTGATGCATTGATTTTCTGGAAGTCACAGACCAAGCATAATAAATTCATTGAACTGTGTATGTATGTGCAGCCATCCTCAGCTTACCTGCCAATACTGTTACAATGAGTGAGAGTTGGACTTGGACCCAACCTAGACACAGACACGTTGATACAAATAAAGATTGAAAAGAAAATACAAATTCAATGATCCTGATATGAGGCCCTCTTTTTTTAACTGCTCTGGTTTACATGGATACAAGATGGATGGATGGCATTAGGTGATGCAAAAGCACGAAATCTATCCAAATTGCTGATTTATTTCTACGATTTTTGACATCTTTCTGTGTAGTTTATACAGAGCAGGGTCTAAAGTAAGCGAAATATGAATGCCGTTTTTTAATCTTGTAAATTAAGTAAATGCTATTGCTGTATAACAGTGTTAGTCCAATGATTGTCTATTTACTCTGTTATATGGAAGATGTTCTCACAGATACTGTATGTGCCTAGCATGCATTAGATACTTGTGGAGGCATTGTACCTTACTTGCCACTCTAGGTAATTGCCTAATGTGTGTTGTTTTCCAGAAAGCTTGACATCAGCATTTGTGTGGGTAATGTCTCTTGGTCGTTTTGAATGGAGAGCAAAACCGGGCCCAACTCTGTCCCCGGGTGTGTGATAGTCTGTGCCAGACGAGCCTGATGTTTGAGGGTAATATGCTGAGCTAAGACATATGAACTTGAGATACTAATGAGATGTCACCAACATTTGTTCATTTCCTCATGACTTTACAGAAAAAGGAAACAGAAGGGCTGATTGGTCACATCCATGGCTCATTGGATGGAGATTGTACCAGTTAAAGCCAATATTCAGTGTGCACTTTATTTTGCATGTAATACACTTGCTCCCCATTTCGCATCACTGCATTTTAATTTGTTGACTAATGCAGAGAAAAGCAGAGAAATGGAAAAAATAATTTTTGAGGCCCAGGATGTTTCCTTATGTGCAGGGCTTCATGTCACAACAGGACATTAAAAAATGGTAGACTGGTGTTCAAAAATGCTCTTTATAAAATGTCAACTTCAGTCTTGCCACCCCTTTGGTATCTAGAAAACAGAAAGCTTGTCTTCAAACATTTCTTTGACTTAAAATATGTTTCACATCTTTTCGTTATATATCAGTGTCAATGTTCAAACAAACAGAAAGAATATAATATTTATTTTCACTCGATTAAGAAGACATGAGACCAATTTGTTTTTACCTGAGTAATGTCTGCAGGTGTTCCTTCTCACACGGCCTACAGCCCCAACAAACTCTGCAGGCAACCTGTATGTAGCCTGAGGTGAAGCCCAGGGCAATTTTAGCAGCATGAGATATTGTACACATCTCTGAAGACTTCTTCTTTCTTGCACGGTTCATTAATCAATGGAAGAAAAACCAGTCAGAAAAACAAGTTAATGAGCTGTCTCAGAACACTAGATCAAAGCAAAAATAAATCATGTGAAATCCATTGGGAATCTTTAGTGAGGGCCAAAGTCAGCCTCATCCCTTGTTTCCTAAACATGTACCCTTGTCAACAATAGAATGTGGGCGCCATTACAGTCCTACTACCTTGCTGTCTTATTGCACTTTGTGATTGTTATGAAAAGTCTCACTTCAAATAATAACGGCCAAGAAAAAAAAACATATATTTCTCGACATTGTTCTCAAGTGAATCATTGCAATGTTGGGTGTTTGGGTACCTGCCCTCATGATCCCCATCCCATTCAGTGCTCTTACTCTGAAAAGTGTTATTCATGCAGCCTGGAGGACAGGGGCTGGAGGAGAAGTGGAAAGAAAGATGTAATAAAGAAATGACCGTGGTGGAGTGAGTGTGGCGATTTAGCCTTCTCTCTCACTGTCCCTCACCTCTGTCCCCATAATCAGCACTTCATTCAAACATGGGCGTCAACCAAAAAATGTAGTGTGGATGGCCTTTTGTGGCAACTCTGTGCATGTGTGAGCTTGACCCTGAATGGGTGTGCATGCACTTTGTTCATTTGACAATCCAAAACAAACAGAGGCTCCCACACAGACAGACAGTCGGACACACACACACACACACACACACACACACACACACACACACACACACACACACACAAATAATTCCTGTTTACTTTGCTGTCTTATAGTGCAGCATTTTTTCATGTTCCTTCTCTATAGGCTCTTTGTGTATATTTAACTTCAGCATCCAATGTCTTCTTTCCTTTTCCCTACTTCTGCTGTCTCTCTGCAGTGTGTGCTTGGCAGACTTGCACTCTCTCGTCACTGTCAGAGCCCCTTGTGGGTTTTGGAACTACTCTCTTCCTCTCTCGCTCCCTCTCTCCCTCACTGAGAGCAACTGAAGCCCCCTATTCCTCTCTGCATGAAGCGCGTGTTTTGTGAAAAAAGGGATGATAGACGGACAGGAAAAGGAGGCAGACAGAGGGATGAATGGCCTCATTCATAAGCCCGGCAAACCAGCCACACACACACACACACACACACACACACACACACACACACACACACACACACACACACACACACACACACACACACACACACACACACAGATAAAGCACAGCACACATTAACCTATCACTCTCAATAATTACTGCCCCTGTTTATGATGAAGCCATTGCAGCTCAGTTATCTTGTAAACTATGTTCTAGCGGAGAGGATCAGATATGAAATCCATAAGGTGGCAGAGCTCCCCTGCCAGACTATTGATTGTCAAGCTTTATCTTTGATCTTGTCTCTATAATGCTGCTGATGAGCACACTTGAGGCCGGGTGTCAGTATTAACGTCTCAACAATTGAACAATGTTGAAACGGCTTGTTTTTTATTTCATTACGAATGCATTTCTTTAAACTGGATTTTATAATATACATTCCAAAGATATAAATAGCTTCTGTTTGGATGCCCTGAACAAAAACAAGCATACTCACTAGAATATTGATCCACAGGCTTTTAGCTTGTCATCATATCATTGCTTGCTGAGGATGGATTACGAGTTTCTTGTCTGGGTCAAAAAAATAATAGCTCCATGTTTATCTGGGAATGGACCTAATGGGAAGTATTATTTTATTATCCTCTCCTTTTGAGTTATTTTCATGGTGTCATTTGTATGGATGTTTTACTGCCGCATAATTTATTTTTTAAATTCACCCTGTAATATTATATTACAAGATTCACATTTTCAATATATATATATATATATATATATATATGTATTGCTCTTACCACTGAGTTGACAGGTTTTTTCTTTCCCGAGAAGTTGCTCCATTGTGCATAGTGTACAGGAGCAAATATGAAATCCATAAAGCAACATGCTCTCTGCCAGTTACTATTGATCTCAAGACTTTGCCTTCTGTCTTGGGTTTATAATGCTCCTCTATAACAGAATAGTGTTTCATGGTCTCTGCATAAGGGCCTTTTAAATTGACATGTTTTGTTTAGATGATAGAGTTTTAGATCCTTTACATTTGTTGGGTCACTCAAACATTTCATAATTCAATCAAAGTTTCAAAATAGATGCAGGGATGGGAAACATTATGTTAACGTTCTGTTACCATCTCTTATGTGAACGGGTCGGTTTTGACCCGTGTCTGAGATCAGCTGTAAAACAACACTAAAACCAATTATCTATCATCCAATTTGTTTCTCATCTCTTGGTTACCTTGTTAGGCTTCCTTATCCATGAAATTATTGTTTTTAATATTTTTGGTGTAGGCGGCTGGGCATTCTTTTTGTCAGTATGCCCCTCAATTTCAATCATTAAAAAAAATAACCTTAAGAGAATCATATAAATAAATATTTGGCTGTTGTGTTACCTGATTATTACTGAGGGGAATGAGTGAGATCACATTACTTAACTAAATTTGCTTTATTTTTTTAATTAATATTATTGACTATAGTAACATCTATGGTGGTCAATTTCGACGCATATATATTTATTTCAGAAAAGAGCAAAAAGCCTTTTATTTCAGCAATATAAAAACACCCAATGAAAATCAGAACAAGTCATAACACAAAATAGAAATGTGTAAGGTCGAACAAACAACAACCAGTCAACAAATCAAACCAATCAAAATCAATTACTAGTTCCAAAACTGAGTAAAAGTCTCTGTGTGCATGTATATGTGTGTGTGTGTTCAGATGTGTGGCACAAACCAACACTTTTAGTGTTCTTTGCAGAGATATTTCTTGCAGGTGAAGCACAATACGTCTATCTTTCTGACCTTAGTGAAATAGAGGTTCCTGACAAAGTCAAAAAGGCTTGATGCAATAAACAAATTGTATGTGGTTCTTTTATGCATTTGAAAACCAAAACGGGTCGGTTGCGACTCTAACACAAGAGGAAGGTTAATATAGTCCTTACAAATGGTATTCATATACAGTACTGCTCAAAACATCGTAATTATAAAATTATTCTTAGACGTACTTCTGTTTCTGTGTTGTAAGTCATTCTCCAGGATTTTCATTGTACATGAATTACATGTAGCAGTTATATCTCCTTTATGGCTAAACTCCAGACATGATCTTTGTCTTTCTCTAAAATGCCACTGGAGCTGACAGCAGCTATCAACTACAAGAGAAAAATAAGCAGTGTTACCCCCAAATGGTCCCAGCAACTTAATGGAAACAAAAGTTGTTTTGCAGCTCTCAGTTTGCCACTACAAGATATTTTAGAAGAATAATTTACTTCAAGACGGGATTATAGGCTTTGCTCTCGGCTATACCTCTCTGATTATGCCACTTCTCTGTAGAGGTCACTGTGACGGTGCCACCCTTTCTCCTAGAAATGACATGTATACACTACTAATTTACTACAGAAAATACATTGCTGTGCTGCCCAATTTAAAGGAAAAGTAAGTGAATTTTTGTGTAAATATACGTGTTAAATCGCTCTATATTCATACAGCAATCACTTAAACAGTATGTGCAATTCATAACACAGGTCTCCCAATCATTTAGCTTTGCAGTAATTGACAGATACAATTTTGAGTATCCCTCTCGTTTTTATCCAATCAGGAAACAGAGAGCTATAAAGAGGAGGGTCTCTGTGCCCGTGAGTATGACTTGCTGCTCTCCATCGCGGGGAGGGGACTGCTAACTGCAGTCACTGACAGGAAGTTAGCTTTCAACCAGTGTCAACATATTAATAACTCAAATACAATGTGATACAAGATGTTCACTAGACTAAAAACCAAGACATATGCTCCTCTCTTTTTCGCCTTTATCTTTGTAATCTCTTAAAAGTCACTCAGTGGATAGAAACAGGTTGCCTCCGTCTCTTAAAGCTACTACAGTACAAGGTTACAACGTGAAATGCCGGTGTAATGCATTGGCAGGTAGATTTCTCTGTGATTATGCAGCTCATGAAAGCTTATGATTGGCATTTATACCTTCCTTCACCATCTAAGTATCACCCTGCTGCAGTCTCGGGAGCCCATTGCTAGGAAAAATACACCATATGGCTTTCAAACTAGTCTGTTTTCCTTATCTTGGCCTTTACCTGCAGGTAACGAGAGCGCACAGCGTTGTCTCTGACTGTCTGGAGAATGCCTCGGCAGCTTGGAGGGATGTTACTCTCAGACTAATGAGTGAGAAGCAACTGCAGCACACCAGGACAGGGAGTCTTAAACAAGTTGTGTGTGTGTGTGTGTGTGTGTGTGTGTGTGTGTGTGTGTGTGTGTGTGTGTGTGT